>NC_057813.1:751138612-751438612 GCF_018294505.1 Triticum aestivum | reverse complement strand
ACGGGAACGACGTGCACTCTTCGGGATGTCAACTCAATGAAGCAAATCGCCCCACAATACAAACCATGACCGATCACTTACGATCATACAGATTGTCCAGCCATTACCAACCAGGGCAATTCAGTCGCACTTATCCACGACCCAATAATTTGCGGGTTCCGCCTCACACGAGTCCTTATGGACGGAGGCAGCAATCTAACCTGCTGTACCAGGACACAGTGCGCCAGATGGGTATCGATTGTTCGATGATCAAACCCACTAAAACCTCTTAAAAGGTGTTATACCAGGTATGGAGACCAGTTGTATAGGGTCCATCACTCTGGAGGTAGTCTTCGGATCACCAAACAATTACCATGTCGAAGAGTTAGTCTTCGACATCGTCCCATTCCGCAGTAATTATCATGCACTACTGGGACAAACCGCGTTTGGTCGATTCAGCATGGTACCACACTATTCCCATGGCAAGCTTAAGATGCCCGGCCCGTGCGATGTCATCACAGTTAAGGGCAAAGCCGAATTCCACCTCGGTGCCCAAGAGTATACCGCCGCTTTAACAACAGAAGCAGCATGTGGCACTTTTCAATCGAACCTCGAGTCGATGGCCAAGCTCCCCGACACCGATGAAGGAGTCTGAACCACTGCACGACATGATAGCTCGGCTCGACTGGAGCTCAATTAAATACTCCAGCAAAAGCTTGGAAATGCCTCATTACGTAGCTCAACCACTCTGTGGCACACAAACATTTCTCGCATTTCCTTCACAAGTTCGCTTTTGCGTTGGACAGGACCGGCGACAAGGAATCAGCTCGGATGCGCAAGGGAATCCCTAGATATTCCCCTCGAAGACAATCAGGATACACTCCGGATCTGCACACAACTTCTTCCCGCCTGGTCTAAACAGGTTCTGCCATCATACTTCTTTTTCTAACATCACTTGTACTCATACGCATAGACGTATTACTCAAATACAACATGTAGATTTATATGACGCTTATCTGCTATCATTTCTTGTTGATACCTTTCGTTATAACGGCATCCGTACATCGAGTCATGCCTTAATGCACTAGGGGCTTCATTGTACCCATAATGTGGAAACAAAGTCCGACCACCTTCTCGGTCGCTCGGCACCCCGGACTTATAGCATTATATGCATCAGCTCCGAATCATGTCTTGGGTCAATAGTTGGGTTTGCCCGGCTCCCATGTTTTGGTACCTTACGTTCCGCTATATCGGCTAAGGTAGCGCTGGAAGAACTAGTGCAATTGTGTCACGGTTCTTCCGGACGAGCGCCTATGTAGAGAAAGCCAAAAGCTGACTGTCATGATACGGCGAGAGCTGGTCAGCTGTTCGAGAGGTTGTAAAATCTTTAAGGATTTATTCCGCATAATGCCATAACCAATGCAGCGTGCAACAGATCGGTCTTTCTTCCGATCAGGTGCTGATAGAGCCCCTCGTGCGGTCTTCCGAACACCAAGGGATGCACCTACCTTACTTAAACTCCTATGGATAAGTGAGAGTGATAAAGCCCTATAGTCTGATTGCCTGGTTCGTTGTGCTGAACACCTCCTTGAAGGCCCCAAAAATGGGATAAAGAGTGCTCAGGTTCATCCCGAACACCCCCGTACTTCCTACGTGGGGGAAGAAGCCGACGACTGGCCAACTCTCAGGATTAATATATATGAAACGACCACACAGGAGGAAAAACTTTCACATAACAAGCAATACATAATAAAAGTGACCTTGTTCCGCCTTACAAAGGACAACATGACTGTCTTCATGGAAATACAATGTCTTTGGTACATTGCTCCGCAACAAGGTGGGCTCCTTTTAGGACAACTCGGGCTTGCGGTGCTCCTTCCCCTCCGGCGGTCCCTCGGTCATCAGCTTTTCAGCATGTAGCTTTCCTAGTGCACTTCCGCACGGGCAAATGCCATTCGTGCACCTTCCATACAGACCGACTTCTTAATGACTTCGAGTCAAGGGCAAGCACTCACAATCCGCTTCACGAGCCTGAAGTAACTGCTTGGAATTGGCTCGGCGGGCCATAGCCGGACAATTAAATCCTTCATGGCCAGTTCGGCCGCCTTGTGCAGTTCGATCAGCTGCTTCAGCTGCTCGACAAATGGCACCGGATAATTCAGCGCCAAATACTGCGACCAGAAGAGCTTTTCCGCAGTCTTCTTCTCCTCAGCTCAGTAGAATTGAGCTGCATCAGATATGCTGCGTGGCAGCTCCGCAAACGCCCCTGGAGAAATCAGAATTCAATTTGTCACCTTGGTTTTCTCCTTTTACTAAATAAAAACCGCTTTGAATAAGAAAAAGCGTTACCAGCCGCAATCCTCCTTGCCTACTTAATGTCCTTCAGAGCATCATTTGCAGCTTGGAGATCTTGGGCGAGTTCGGATTCTTTCCCTGATAGACTCTGCTCCAAAGTCTCTCTTTTCTTCACGGTATCCTGGAGCTCCCGTTCAGCTTCAATGACCCTGGCCTCGTGCTTCTCGCGAAGAGCCTGCTCCGCAGCTGCCTTCTTTTTGGCTTCGGCCACAGCCTTCTTAAGCGCCTCAATTTCGGCCATTCCCTTAGAGCGCACAATACAAATACTTTCATCAGGCACACTTATTCATTTGTGCTAAACCGAACAAGGTTTCGGCATACCTTGATTGTCCTCCAACTGCTTCTTCACTCGGCCAAGTTCTTCTTCGGCCCGCTCCAGACTCTGCTTCAGTCCAGATACTTCCGCAGTATGAGAGGCAGCAGTCACTAAAGACACAAGTTTATAAAGGAAGAAATATATGTCATCAACTGAGTCTCCTGCGAACGGAAATTTGATCCTCTGTCCGGTTCTTTCTTTCACCGGACAGTGTATCAGGGGCTACTATCCATACTATGACAATCTACAAAACCTCATAAAACATACTTCAAAGCCTTTTATAAGGCTGATGCAGGATTCATTCAGTCCAGTTTCAGCGGACTGAATATTTTCAATCACCGCACCCATAAGGGCGCGATGTTCATCGATGATGGAAGCACTCTTTAGCACTGTCGATAAGCTGCCCTGCACCTCTGGTTGGACAGAGCTTGTCGGCGGAGCAGGCTCATTGTGGGCCGAGGGAGGCTGCCTGCCTGATCCTGGAGCCTCAAAGGTCTCCGGGACTGTGTCCGGTTGTGGGCCGAATCCAAGATCACCCCTGCTGTCGACGCTCATGGGAGCCATCGCTCCCGTATATCCGGCCCCTAAGGTGTGGCCTCCCTCGTCTGGGTCCTTCTGGGACGACACCTCAGTGTCATTCCCAGGTTTAGGAGAAGGGGCCTTCGGAGGTGTCTTTCTCTCTATGGCATCCGAGCTCAACGAGTCTGCCGACGAGGATTGTTCGGTGCAGGACCTTGCTGGACTGCAAAAATTATAGTGCAAATTAAAATATTATTCCTTAATGATCCTGGACGCATAGGCATGTTTGGATTTTGTGTAATCATGAGTTCACCAGGGGCTGGGCCCTGGGATTCCACTCTGGGCTGTTATCGGTAGCAGTGGTGGACGCTTATGGAAGGGGGGGTTTTCCCCTCTTCGGCAATTTGGCATCCAAGGGTGAGGAGGCCGTCCTTTTCTTTCCTCCCCCCATGGGGGACTCGTCTTCTTCCTCCTCCTCGTCCTCTTCGGAGGAAGGATGGGCATTGGAGTCTTCGGATTTTGTGTCCGAAGCACCGCGGCGACGGAGGCCTCCCCTTGTCTCCTTGGCCTCCTTGTTGGCCTTCTTTGTCGGTGCCTTGTAAGGCGTTGGGACCAGCATCTTCATCAGAAGTGGTCCGGCTGGTTCTTCCGGCAGTGGGGCCGGACAGTATATCTGCCCCACCTTCTTCATCCATCCCTAGGAGAATTGTGGAAAGCACGCTAAAGCGTCTTCCTTGGGATATGCCAATGAAACATGTGGATGAACAAAACATAGCGATGACTTACCAGATTTGCAGGGTGGGGCAGTTGGTACCCACGCTCTTCGGCGGAGTCCGGCCACGATTTGCCAGACTTGAAGAGCACCTTCCAGCTATCGTCGTGCGAGGAGCCATAGAGCTCCCATAGGGACTGGTGCTCGGACGGGTCGTACGCCCACAAATTGCAGGCCCGGTGCTGACAAGGAAGAACCAAGCGAACTAACATCACCTGGACTACATTGACAAGCTTGATGTCCTTGTCTACCATACCCTTGGCGCGCACCTGGAGCACCGACAGTTCATCAGACGAGGACCAGTCAAGGCCCTTCTTGGGCCAGGACGTAAGCCGCAGGGGGGCTCCGGATCGGAATTCGGGAGCAGCGGCCCACTTTTTGCCTCGCGGCTCAGTGATGTAGAACCACTGCTGCTGCCACTCCTTGATGGAATCATTAAAAGTGCTTATCGGCCATGTGACCTTGGGCATCTTGCTCACCATGGCGCCTCCGCACTCGGCGTGCTCCCCGTTCACCACCTTGGACTTCACATTGAAAATCTTCAGCCATAAGCCGAAGTGTGGCGACATACGGAGAAAGGCCTCGCACACGACGATAAACGTCCAGATGTTGAGGAAGGAATTAGGGGATAGATCATGAAAATCAATACCGTAATAATACATGATGCCGCTAAAAAATGGGTGAAGGGGAAACCAGAGCCCGCGGATGAAATGAGGGAGGAATACAACCCTCTCGTAGGGCTCTGGAGTGGGGACAATATGTCCCGCCGTCGAAAGGCGGTGGCCGATTTTCTTGGCCAGGTACCCGGCCTCCGAAGCTTTTTGATATCCTTCTCCTGGACGGTAGGGGCCATCCATTTGCCTCCTGCTCCGGATCCGGACATTTTCGGAGAACCTCTTTTGGTGGAGAAGACGAACGCTTGTGCGCTAGGGCTCGAGTGAAAGGGAATGGACGAGCAGAAGCAGAAGAAGGAGTGGATGAAAAAGAGGAGGCCTTATCTCTTTATAGAGGCAATAGAAACTTTGTGCCTCCCCTCTTACCTGGTAGAACCTGCTCGTTCCCTACTCGCCGCGATTGATGGTACGGTTGGGTTACCCACGTCCGTATTGATGAGAATCACGTGATAAGGGGACACGATCTCTGCTTCGACAAGACGTGCCCAGAAGACCGCCTCTCAATATGCACATCAGCTGGTTGAGAAACCATTCAGATAAGGACCGGGCCACAGTGTGATATCAAGTTATGAAAAATTGTCAACAGATTCGATTCGTGAAAAACTATGCTCTCTACGGTGGTATGTGGAAATTATTTTGCAGAGCCGGACACGACCCTCATGTTCGAAATTTACCTTGGAGTATTCGGAGATGGAACCCTCCTTGCAATGCCGAAGAAAATCTGCGCGCCGGACTCATCGTCATTGAAGCCTGGTTCAGGGGCTACTGAGGGAGTCCTGGATTAGGGGGTATTCGGACAGCCGGACTATATACTTTGGCCGGACTGTTGGAGTATGAAGATACAAGATTGAAGACTTCCTCTCGTGTCCGGATGGGACTCTCCTTGGCGTGGAAGGCAAGCTTGGCGATTCGGATATGTAGAGCTCCTTCTCTGTAACCAACTCTGCGTAACCCTTGCCCCCTCCGGTGTCTATATAAACCAGAGGGTTTAGTTCGTAGGACAGAACAACAATCATAATCATAGGCTAGCTTCTAGGGTTTAGCCTCTACGATCTCGTGGTAGATCAACTCTTGTAATACTCATATCATCGAGATCAATCAAGGAGGAAGTAGGGTATTACCTCCATCGAGAGGGCCCGAACGAGGGTAAACATCGTGTCCCCAGCCTCCTGTTAACATTAGCCTTAGACACACAGTTCGGGACCCCATACCCGAGATCCGCCGGTTTTGACACTGACAAGGACGACGAAGGCGATTGGTTCATCCGGAGCCGGACTGCCCGTACCAGCACGGGCAAGTAGCGGGGCGATCGCGGACGGAAGCCGAGGCGCGGCCCGCGAACACCTACATTGCTCTGGTAGTCAAAGCCTGGCGAGCGCGTCGTTCACGCGTGAGACGATGGGCCGCATGCTGCCAAATCCAAAGACGGAGTTGGGCCCCTCGCAGGCGGCATGGGGCCCTCCAAGGGCAGCACCGTGCCACCTACCGGCGGCGCGGCGACCTCCAAGACACCTACGCTAGCGCCCACGACACGCTCTTCCCAAGTTGTGCGTGATGAGCAGTGTCACCATGCTGGTGACCCCGGGCGCTGCCATGGGAAGAGCATGCGCATCATTCGCAGGATGAAAGAGGCCAGCATGCACGCCGGAGTGCTGGCGGAAATGTCTTACAGCCGCAAGCCCATGATAGAGCTCCTTCTAACGTGGTTAGAAGTCGGAGCGCGTCATGGTCCTCACAGCTTTCACCGCCACCCACGCCAGCAGAAGCTTTGGTGCGCGCGCAGCTGCTGCTCGACTTTCCTCCTACTGCGGAAAGGCTCGACGAGTGGAGAACCACCATCCGGAGCCTCATCGGTGTCGCCAACAAAGATGAGCCGCGACTGACGTGGCCCTTAGTCCGACACTCCGTCAATCCACCGCATGCCAGTGGTGGAAGGGCTGGAGGTGATGCAGCCACGATGCACTCTCCTCCCCCATGCCAGTTACCGCGGGTGTCGGCCCGTCGTGATGACGCTTGTGATAATATTTCCATAGCGTCGTCCGATCCACGGACCCATCACGATCAGCGCCAGATTCTTCAAGAGCGAACCCTTGAAGATGCTCGAACCATTATCGAACACCAGTGTGAATCGTGCCACCAGTCAGATAGGCGGGCAGGGCCCACTATGGACCACCCGGCACCGGGAGGCTATGGTGGCCTACCTTATGAGGTGGGTTGGCCCGCTTTTACTCGTGAGCTGCGGTAGTTCCAGTGGCCCTCCCACTGCACGTTCAAGCCCGACGTTGGCGAGAAGTACAACGGCAAGACTCACCCATCGGCGTTCCTCAGCATCTACACCATCGCGATGCAAGCCATTGGAGCTTGCGACGACAAGGTGCTTGACAGTTACTTCCCATTGGCACTTAAGGCCAGCCTCATGTCATGGTTGATGCACTTTCCGGCAGATTCCATTTCTTCTTGGACGGATTTGTATCATGAGTTCGTTGGCGCCTTCACTGGGGGCCATCAAGCTCATGGCCAGTCAAGCCATTTGCATATCATCCCCCAGAAGGAAGGTGAAAACTTGCGCAAGTACATACAGATGTTCTGACGGGTGCGGTACAACATCCCAGATGTTCATCCCGCCGCCGTGATCAGCGCATTCCGTCAGAATGTGCAACCGCAAGATGCATGAAGAGCTGGCGATGAACAAGGTCAAGGATGTGGTCGTATGTTCTGGCCGATAAGTGCGCTCGAGCTGAAGTGGGAAGGAAGTACCCCGCGAGAACGCTTGTGCGGAAACCGACTCCATGGACGAAGACACCGCCGCCCCGACGAAGAAGGGCCGGCACTGCAACAGGAAGCGCAAGGGCAAATCCGTGCTTACCATCGAGGGATCCGACGATACCGATGCTGCAAAGAAGGCCAAGGCAAACGGCCCCGGCAAAGAAATTGCCGTGTGCGCCGCTTCCCGGGCCTTGGCGGCTGCCGACAAGCCAGGAGGCTCCGACAAGTAGTCCTGCAAGATCCACCACACCAAGGGCCATGACCTCCAGAACTGCCGATAAGTTGACGGATCCGGCAAGAAGCGTGGCGGCCGCCGCAGCAAGGATAACCAGCAAGAGAGGCCCGCCCGGGGCCGCGATAAGAAGCAGGAATACGATGATCATGACGAGGACGACGAGTCCAGTGACCATAAGTTTCAGAAAGCTACGGAGGCCATGTGCATCGACGGTGGCGCCTCGCTGCACACCTCTCAAAGCCAGCTCAAGCAGTGGGTGCGTGAAATCGCAGCGGCAAAGCCATCATTCGACGCTTAGAAGCCACTGAAGTGGTCCAGCACGCCTATCATTTTTGACGCTGAGGACCACCCTGATTGCACAACTGTGGTCGGGTGTCTGCCATTGTTGGTTTCACCAACGATATGCAACCTCAAGGTGACGAATATGTTAGTTGATGGCGGGGGCCGGTGTGAACTTGATCTCGCCTGTTGTGATCAAAAGGCTGCAGATTCGTGATGGAGACCTCAAAGAGACGGGCACATTCCAAGGGATCAACCCGGGAAGGAGTCAGCGGAAGGGTAAGGTCACGCTGCTCGTGATGTTTGGAAGCGAGTTAAACTACAGGACGGAGAAGATTGTCTTTGATGTAGCCGAGATCCCCTTGCCCTACAATGGGATCCTCGGCCGCCCGGCACTAGCCAAGTTCATGGCGGCGTCACATTACTCCTACGACACGCTGAAGATGCCTGGGCCGATGACCATCATCACCGTCTCCTCCGCCAAGAAGGATGAACTTATCTGCGCTGACCAACTCTATTGGGAGGCGGTTGCGGCAACTGCCGCCAAGGCACTTGCTCCTGCCCCTGAAACACCAGGAGGGAAGAGGACCGGCAAGCCCTCTCGCACCCACTCCAGCAAGCGCACCTCTTCGGAGTGTTGTGCTCCTGTCGAGGACGCGCCGAAGAGCTCCACCGGCAAGACCAAGAAATCTAGAGCTGCACCACCAGAGACCAAAAAGGTGTCCATGAAGGAGGATGGCACGGGAGGGGCTTTCACCATAAGCTCCACCCTCGATAGCAAATAGGAAGGCGCGCTCGTCACTTTCATGCGGGCGAATGTCAGCGTGTTTGCATGGCAAGCATCCGGCATCCTTGGCGTTCCCAGGGAGGTGATTGAGCACCATCTTGTTGTCTATCCTCATGCGAGACCCGTCAAGTAGAAGGTCAGGAAGGAAGCTTTGGAAAGGCAGGAGTTCATCACAGAGGAGATCAGAAAGCTGGAGGTGGCAGGTTTTGTGAGAGGGGTACTCCATCCGACGTGGTTGGCTAATCCGGTGGTGGTGCGCAAGGCAAATGGGAAGTGGAGGTTGTGTATTGATTACACAGATATCAATAAGGCCTGTCCAAAAGACCCTTTCCTGTTGCCGCGCATTGACCAGATTGTTGACTCCACGGCCGGGTGTGACCTGTTATCATTCCTTGATGCCTACACAGGATACCAAGGACAAGGCATCACTTGTGCAAGATTTAGAAGAGACGTTTGCAAATTTGCGCAAGATTAATCTCAAGCTGAACCCTGAGAAGTGTGTCTTCGGCGTTCCGTCCGGCAAACTTCTCGGGTTCTTTGTATCGCAGCATGGTATCGAGGCGAATCCAGACAAGATCAAGGCCATTAAGCAGATTGAGGCGCCTAGGCGGATCAAGGATGTGCGTCGGGTCACTGGCTACGTTGCCACCATGAGCAGATTCATCTCCAAGTCTGTTGAGCGTGCCCTTCCCTTTTTCAAAATCTTGAAAAAGGCGGGCCCAATGGAATGGACCCCAGAGGCCGAAGCAACACTGAAGGATTTGAAGAAATACCTCTCCTCTACACCGATACTGGTTGCGCCTAAACCAGAAGAGTCGCTGCTACTGTATCTAGCGGCAACGAACCAAGTGGTCAGCGCCGCGCTAGTGGCGCAGAGGGAGGTCGATGAAGAGGCAGTGGCAACGGCATGAATGTTGGATGGCGAGCCAGAGCTCCCCCCAGCAAGGCCGAGGCCTGGAGAGAATGGGCCCCCGACAGGGTCTAACACCGGCGGGATTGGGCCTGCGCAACCAAACAAAGTGGTGCAGCACCCGGTTTACTTTGTCAGCTCCCTTTTGCAGGGGCCTAGGTCAAGGTACTCCGGTGAGCAGAAATTGCTCTTCGGCCTCCTTATGGCCTCAAGGAAGCTGCGTCATTACTTCCAGGCGCATGAGATCACCGTCGTCACCAGCCTCCCGTTGCGACGAATACTGCATAACCCGGATGCAACTGGGAGGATTGTGGAATGGGCCCTGGAGCTGTCAAGCTTTGGTTTGAAGTTTGAAAGTACTTCGATGATCCAAAGCAGAGTCTTGGCAGAGTTGATTGCAAAGTGGACCTCGACGCCCGACAAAGAGATCCAGGAGACCACTCTTCTCGGCAAGGAAACTAGTTGCAACTGGATTATGTACTTTGATGGGGCTTTCTCTCTACAAGGCGCCGATGCTGGTGTGCTGCTTGTTTCACCCACCGGAGAGCACCTCAAGTATGTGATCCAGATGCACTTTCCTAGGGAGATGTCGACGAACAACACTCCCGAGTATGAGCGGTTGCTTGTCGGTCTCAGGATCACGGCAGACCTTAGGATCAAGAAGCTCATCGTCTGGGGTGATTCACAGCCTGTCGTCCGGCAAGTCAACAAGGATTATCAAAGCCCGTTGATGGAGGCCTACGTTGATGAGATGAGGAAGCTGGAGGAGCGTTTTGACGGTATACAGGCAGAGCATGTTCCCCAAGTGGAGAACGACATCGCCGACTACCTGTCGAAGTGTGCTGCCTTCAAACTACCTACAGAACTAGGAACTTTTGTGCTTCGGCTAACTCAACCATCCGTTGAACCATCGATAGAGCAGAACAAGTAGAGGAAATCAGGTCCCGGCAAGTACTTTCCCATCGAGCTCCCAGGAGCTGCCGGCAAAGATATTGCCGTGGACACTGAGCCTGCCATGGGCCAACCGACTCCGACATGGCATCAAGCCCTGGCCGTAGAGACAACCGCTCCCATGGCAGAGGAGATGCCTTTACTCCTTGCCGTCGAGCCCCAGGCTCCGGCATGGGCACAGCATACCATTTAAGTCCTCCAAACAGGGGAGCTTCCTGAGGAGCAGGAAGAAGCGGAGAAAGTAGCCCGCCGGTCTGCCATGTATCATAAGTGGGAGCCTTGTCCAAGGAAGGACATCAGCCAAGCACCGGTCCACCCACATATCAAATTATAAAAGTAACGAACGCGAATCATAATGGCATGATGAAAACTAGCCTACAGTAAATCCCATGTGTCCTCTGGAGCGCTTTGCTTTATATAAGATTTTGTCCACGCTTGTCCTTTGCTAGAAAAAGGATTGGGCCACCTTGCTGCACCTTGTTTACTCTTTGTTACTTGTTTCCCATTACGAATTATCTTAGTACACAACTATCTGTTACCGGTAATTTCAGTGCTTGCAGAGAATATCTTGCTAAAAACCGCTTGTCATTTTCTTCTGCTCCTCGTTGGATTCGACACTCTTACTTATCAAAAGGACTACGATAGAACCCCTATACTTGTGGGTCATCAGGGGGTAGTAGTAGTCGCCGGTGCCCGCGGAGAGGAATTAGAAGTAGCAGCTGCCGGTGTCGGTCAAGGGGGGTAGCAGTAAGTAGTAGTCGCCGGTGCCTGCAGATGGAGGGGGTAGCAGCAGCAGCTGCCGATGCCAGTCGAGGGGGAGTATTAGCCGTTGTTCATCCATTGGCAGTGACCATCACCTGACCCTTGGAGGAGGCTCTCCGGAGTGTCTTGGCAGCAGCCCTCCTGGACTTGATGGCCTCCTACTCTGCCTTGCTTGCCTGGTCAGCAGAATTCTCCTATACCTTGGCAGCCTTTGTGGCATCCACCTCGGCGTCACCCGAGGTGATGTAGATGACGCACTATGCAAACTCGACATCGCCCCCTGCCGGTGACGAGGACTGTGCCACCAGAGAGGACGTACTCTCGCATCAGATGACCCGTGAGCGAATCCTTTTTGTCCTCCACCTTGAGCATGTAGGATAGGCTCCGCACGCTTCCAAGATGGAAGCCATCGGGAAGGAAGATGATCTGGTGACAGTGCTCATTTCTCGAGTGATTGACTTAAACTAGCAATACCTGGAGTTGTTGCGGCTGAGATGTGAGTGCCTCAGGCAAACAGACCAATCCCAGCTTGGCAAACGCCTGCCCATTGCCTCTGGCCAGGTGGAAGCGAAGTAAAAGCAAAGAGAAGCTTGTCACCAAATTATCAATGCGAGGTGTTATCATATTTTGTATGTCACATGTGTGTCACTTATTACTTCAAGTCTCGTAATGCATAGATACTTGTTTTATACGTAACTTTTGTACTTATCAACTCAATGTTCTCAAATCACATTTAATTCTTAGTAAGTTATAATAATTTACCAGATGATAATGTTAATAATTATTAATAATATTGTTTACTTGTGCTCGAGTTGTTGTATTCATGTTAACTAAAGGCACTTTAGTGTTGTAACGAAAGTAACTTTATTTCTTATTTTTGATATCATCTTAAGGAGTTATTTAAATCCATTCCCCATAGATTGTGTGAAAGTAAGAAAAGTACAAGTTGCATATTTCCCAAGGACTAATTTGGGATACTCGTATGAACATAATGCATATATCTTTGTGTGCATCCATTGATATCTTTGTATAGATCTCTAATGTGTATGGTGTTAGAAATATCTTAGTAGGAGTTTCTAGCTTATTATTAGCTATGCACAAATAAAAGTTCTAAAGTATGTAAATGTTTACACGGTACTTGTCACCACATAATTAGCATGATTCGGTCAATAAATAATTATCATGATGTTTTATCCTCTTTTATGGTCCAAATGTGTCCCGCATGTTACAACGGTTCAATAATTCAAGGATACATGTGCATGCTCTATATATTAGGTTCTGAAATAAAAAGGCTCTTGTTTTTTTTTCCGTAACAAATGCTATAGCTAAGACAGTCCTTTAGTGAAACCTATATGGCATGCATTCACTTGAACAAATCTGGGGGAGCAACTAATTAACGAGCGTTCCTTCGGGAGCCTCGCAACGATCAGCGTCACTTGACACGCTCACAGCCATTCACCACGTGTCGCGCTCTGGGTACTCCCTCTAGATTTTATTTATTTATTTTTACGCACGCGTTTTCCGCTTTTTAAAAGTTTTTTTTTGGTTTTTTTTTACGTTTTGGTTTTCTACCGGTCTTTCCTAACTTTTCGATCAAAAAAATCGAAAAAAATAATATTTTTGCGCAAAAAAATGCATTTTTTTCGCGAGAGTCACGTTTTGTTTTCGCGAGAGGCACGGTTGTGCTTTCGCGAGAGGCACGGGCGTGCCTCTTTCGGAAAGGGAAAAACGTGTTTTCTGTTTTTTTTCTTTCGCGAGAGGCACGGTTTTGCTTCCGCCAGAGGCACGGTTGTGCTTTTGTGAGAGGCACGGGCGTGCCTCTTTCGGAAGGGAGAAAAGACGTGTATTCTGTTTTTTTTTTTCTTTCGCGAGAGGCACGGTTTTGCTTCCTCCAGACGCACGGTTGTGCTTTCGCGAGAGGCACGGGCATGCCTCTTTCGGAAAGGGAAAAACACGTTTTCTGTTTTCTTTTTCTTTCGCGAGAGGCACAGTTTTGCTTCCGGTAGAGGCACGGTTGTGCTTTCGCGAGAGGCACGGGCGTGCCTTTTTTGGAAAGGGAAAAAAACGCGTTTTCTGTTTTTTTTCTTTCGCGAGAGGCACGGTTTTGCTTCCGCCAGAGGCACGGTTGTGCTTTCGCGAGAGGCACGAGGCGTGCCTTTTTCGGAAATGAAAAAAAGCCGTGTTCCCGGTTCGGTTTTTTCGTCGGTTTTTTTCGACCGGTTTTTTTCGTGAAAAAAAAGTTCGTCAAAATCTATCAACATGGGATCTAGTTTTGTAAATCTCGACGCGAGGAATCCAATGGCGAAAGCGGTTCAAGATTTAGACGCACGGTTTAAGAGATAAAACTTTTGAATAAACGGATCTACGAAAAAAGGGAAAACTCCCAGGTTGCGACAAGTGGCGCACAGGCAGCGCGCCACTTGTCGCAACCTGGGGGAGTTGGAGTGATCTCCGCAAGGAGTACTCCTTAATTAGTGATTTCGCAAATCTGGTGTAAGATGACCCGGGATCGTCTAGGTAAGCCCGACGGCATGCGCAACACTACTGGCACACAAAGAGGTCCAAATGTGCATGTTTGCAAGGATGTGGGCCAAAAAGGCTACCACCCAACGTGCCACACACTCGTACGGGAATTGTTACTATAGAAAATGTCCTACGGGCTACGGGAATTATTGTGTGTGATGTGAATGGTCACATAAACAACACACATTCTCCGGGCCTGCGTTGGTGGCGTGTGGCTCCTCGTGTAGGTGAATATGCGTGGGAAAGCAATATGAAAGGGCGGTACTAGGCGTTGGTCGACCGGCCCAACTTTCGGCCGGTCGAACCCTGCGCGTCCGATTTGGCACCTTCCAGCCATCGGATCTGGCCAGCGCCCCTACCCCCCTTCATCCCCAACCTCCCCCTCTGTTCTTTTCCCCCAAATCACATCAACGAACACAAGGGGAAGGAAAGAAAGAGCAGAAATCACCATGCCCAGCAAACCTCCTCCCTCGGGTGCTCCTTCGCGACGCGCGGAGGCCGTGTTCCTCGTTGGCGGCTGCCCCGGCAGCACTAGGGCGTAGAAACTCTCTGGTTTTCCATCGTTGATTGTAGCACGGCTTCATTCCTGTCCAGGACCAAAATTAGTGCTACAAAAACGAGATGCTGGAATCGGGAGTCGCAGTTGCTGGAACCGGCGACTACGGATGTTGCGACCAGCGAGTCGATTTGCTGGAAACGGCGGTCACACTTGCTGGATCCTACGACCACGTATGTTGGCCCCGGCGAAATCAAAAGCTGGAACCGTCGTTGCCAAAAGCTACTGCCGGCAAAATACAATGCTACAACCGGCGAATAAAAAATAGCTACTATCGAAAAAGGAATTGTTGCTACCGGCAAAATCAAAAGATGGAACCAGCGACGCAAAAAGCTACTACCGGCAAAAAATATGCTGGAACCAGCGAATCAAAAATTGGTGTTGGGGGATAAAATTGCTGCGACCGACAAATAAAAAGCTGGAACCGACAAATTATAAAGCTGCAACCGGCTAAATCGAAAACAAAGCTATAGCAGGAGCACGACGGCCTTGCGATAACATGGTGTTGCATCCGTAGGGGTGTGCGAGTGCCGTCGCCTCGAGCTCGCGGGGGAGGGCGCAAGGTGCGAGACCATGGCAGCGAGACAAAAGCTTGGAGAGGAGAGAGTAAGCAACAACGCCAAGCGGAGACGAATCCTTGGCATGGTGAAGCGACGACGGCCAGCGCCAGTCTCAATGGATAGGGGAAGGAGATGCGTGAGATGTGTGGATAGGAATGAAGAGCTGGCCTGGTTGAGATGATAAGGCTCGAGTGCGGTGGGTGACCCCGCGAAAAACTCACACGTGTGTATGAACAGAAGCATCTGATTTCCCTCTAGCGAACGACGGGCGTGTGACCGGCCCAGCGCTCGGCCGGTCGGCCCGGTGGAAGCGTTTCCCAATATGAAATTTTGATGTAAGAGATAATCGGTGCTTCAAAATCAGAATCATTTTTTAAAAATCGAAATACCAGGCATCACGGCTTTGCCTTGTTCTATGGGCGAAAACTCGGTACAAAACTGACACATGGGCCACCGGGTCAAGTGCGGTTGACCAGTTGACCGTCCGCCTCATTGTGCCGACTGCCAAAATTCGGCAAACACTTTGTCTTAAGGTAAATGTTTGTAGCCGGCGGACCGGTCGAAGTTTGGGCCGGTCCCGTACGCGTCGTGGGATCTGTTTCGATCGTACGTCCCTCACGTCACCCGTGTAATAAAAGAAACCAACATCTCGTCTCGCATCACACAAATCACTCCACGTGCATAGGTGGGTCCGCCGCCGCTCGTCCTTATCCTATCTATAATACCTAAATAGTTCATTCCCACTATCACATTTCTCTTAACATGCAGCCTATCCACATCAGCAGCACTGCCAAATCAGCAATTAGTTAGTGGCTTACATGCGGGGCCCACCACAGTAGAAAAAGCCACGTGAGCTCCAATCATTTTTCTCTTTTTCCTACTGTAAACAGCCGAACAGTCTCCCTGAGAAAAGCGCTTTGCAACTGACGATTACAGCAGGAAGCCGCCCGCCTGGCTAGCTCTGCCATGATTCTCTCCTATAACTGATGATTATGGGCTTTGACTGCCAATGAACGATTCGCATCCCACGCATGCAGAGCAAAAATCTACCACCGCCGTGACCTACACCTTCCTCCCGTGTCCACTACATGTCTACATATCTCAGGATCTGGCGTCCTTCTCTGCCTACGGCGCTAGCTGCCTCGTGGCCCACGGGCCTGCTCTCATCCTTCTTCCTTCCCCGTGAACCTTGCCAACGACCTACCGACGCGCCACGCCACGCCGTCGACCTACCACCGTGGAGGAGGCGTTGTGTGGGCCACCGTCCAGCCCACACAACTCGGGACAGCGCCGCTGTCCCCTCTCCGACCTCCGCGGCCTCTGCCTCGGCCGGATCCGGGCTGTTCGCCACGGCCTCTAGCTCCAGATCCTTCGCCTCCTCGGCTTTACCCGTCAACGTGCATCCCCTACAGCTCCCGCCGCCGCCGTGAGCTCAACTCGTGATGCTGCCCTGCGCAAGGCTGGATGCTTTGCACAAGAGCTACGAGGCTGTTGGTGATTACACGTGTTTCCCCACACTTTGTTTCTGCTCCAGCCACAGGGTATTGATTCAAGGCACACCTAAGGTCATCTACGATCAGAGGAGCCCTTTCTGTATAGACTACTTTATACCTAGGAGATTTGTATCTTCAACAAGGTTTGTTAGGGATATGAGATGGTCACTTTTTCCTTGATTTTCTTCAGAGTTGTGGATCTGTTATTTTATTTTATTCCATGATATCTCTTTGTTTTGTGGAACACGAAAACGCAAGCTTCGTCGTTGACCATGTATTGTCATTTTTGCGCATCCCAGGAACTGATGAGATTTAAAGATAAGTATGATGTCCAGTTATATGGAACTATTCGAATATCCAGGACTACAATCATTAGAAGATTGTTTCCAAAGGACTCATGAAGATTTAATATAAATACTTACGATGTACTTTGCAAGCTTCATATCTCCAGCATTCGACCTTTGTTATGTTGCGACCTACAGTATGCAGAAGTTATTGAAAGTGGTTCTTCAGATATTAAAACAAAGTGCAACAAAATTTAGGAGGATGGCATAAATCCTTTTGATGCTTTTTCAAAGAAGGCAGATATATTTGGAAGTTTCAGCAACACGGGTCATCTATGGTATGTACTCAGTTTGAGTTTCTACACGTTTCTTTTATATTTTTTTGCAGTTCCGATTTACCACTCATCTCTTTGCACGAAGCCTTGATGGATCATACATCCAGGTGCAGCAAAGACGCTTCGTACTCACTACAGAAATTTTCTTATAGATCTACAACTGTGAGCCTCCTATCTAATTTATGAAGATGGAGCAGAGGGAATACAGCTTCGTTTTCAGGAAGTATAGGTATCTGGCAGATTAAACTACGAGAGAGGCATCTTGCTCGGATCATTGCACCGGCGTTCGGCATGATGTGCCAGTCGAGGACAAGATGAACTGTCTTTTCCCCTGTAGACTGGTCCCTGATGGTAGAAAAAGAATTGTGTCAAAGAGCAATCCAGGTCACGTGCAAGCAATTGTAAACAAAATGGAAACGATAAAGAGAGAATCCTGAACTTTACTGATCAATCATAGGATACTTGCTCTTCACCACCACTTGCACATTTGCCTGGTCTTTGTCAGGTATTATGCTGTCCCATAATGTATCTGTCAAAAGGAATAATATGGATTCAGTCACAGCCTACTGTCTTATTGGGAACAACACGATGGAGTTTTTCACTTCTCGGCAAACTAATGGTAGATATTCTGAGTGATGATTATAAATCCAAACAAAATAATCCCTGCAATACATTGTCTTCCCAAGTATTTTGCAATTTGCATATGCTGAACTAAGTGAAAAGCTAATTGCATTTCTTGATTCTAAGTAAATGTTTGTACAGATTTTCTACTGGCATTTGTGTTTGAGAGATAGTATCCATGAAGTTTATTCAACATAGTAGGGAATATATTCATCTCATTGTTGATAATGGATGGGAAGGCCCCCATCATAGCCTTGATCTCATCCGACCTATGACCCGGAGACAATCCATTTTGTTATTTATATGAAGAACATGTGGCGCCAGACAAAATGTTGTGAGGTTCACCACTGGGCCATTGCTTCAGTGTGGATACTATCTCCTGCTGCATTCAGTGTGTTTTCCAATGACATGATTATTTTAGGTAAATACTTTTGCTGCCACACAAATAGATATCAACATTTTCTAATCAGTTGGAGTAATTCAATATAGATGGGAAGTTGAACGCCACATCTCAAATCAGCTCAACCTATAATTTGTGTTTAGTAATATATGTGTAGCATCTGATTGCCTGACTCCATGGTATATGTGTTTAGTTTTCACTTGCTGAAATTAAATACTCAAACATCTTTTTACGAAAGAAAACCTGAAAAAAATTGCCTATTGTCCGAGGCCCAACAGAAGAATTCATCATGTTTGTGATTTTAAACCACAAAATATGTCATTCTTAAATTTTCATTTACTTATTGCAGCTTATAGTTTTTCATTTATAGTTTCTTTTTGATGCAAACAATTCCAGCTTCTGAGTGATAGTTTGGATCTCGGTGCTTATGTGTATATAAGTATGCTCATGCTCTTTCAGCCCAATGATTTGAGACAAAGGAATTGGTACTCACTTTGGCGAAAAAAGAGGGAAAGGAATATGTACGGTTTTGCTCTAATTACCATGATGGGTTATTTTCTTAGTGTTTATATTGGAGTTGTGTCACACATTGGCAAGTATTGTGAGCAACTACAGTGGCCAATATTCCTGTTTAGATTTCATTCTTTGTTTACAACAACAGTTATAGTAACTATCTCAAAAAGGCATTTGTACATAAACTTTCATATAGTGTCCATTTGGGAGTCCCTGTCCTTAATATATTTGTAACTTTATATGCATTAAAATTCATGTAAGTGACATGAGATTGATCATGTCATATCACTACATTAACTAAGAATACTTGATTGCATAATTCACAAATTTATAACTAATTTAAGCATTATGTCCCTTGCAATTTTGCCATCTTGACTTGGTTTATACAGTATGCAAAAGGTTATTCAATTTATCTACTGTCATGTTCATAGGACTAAGACTTCCCGCAGCAACGCGCGGAGGAATCATCTAGTTTTCCCAATGAACGAGAGCCACTCGTTCCTCACATCACATCTCTTTCCTCCCATCTTCTGCATCAGCACAACACGTTGTGAGCTCCCTGAATGGGCACAACAAAGGAGGGGGACCTGGGGCTGCTGGCTGCTAAAAGCGTGACCGAAGCTCACGGCTTTGGCATGCAGTGCTGCAACCAGGTGGTGACGGCCATGGAGTCGTTGTAACAGGCGGTGCAGCTAGGTACCAGCCATGGTCGGAGCTACAGCCGACGAGCCGCGGTGTTGAAACCAGTGTTGGGGTTTGCTACAACCAGTGAGGATTTTTGCGACAACCATTCATGGCAATCTTGCGATCCACGACACCGGTGACAACAATTTGTTGCAACCGTTGTCGGATTTTGCTACGACCGGCGACGACAATTGCTACAACCCTGCAAGGAAAGTGATGCGACCTGCGACGGTGGCGATGATGTTTTAGCTGCAACTGTGATAGGCATTTGCTACTATCGGCAACGATAATTGCTACGACCATTCATGGAGATGTCTTGTTGCCGTCGTTCGCAAAAGGCAAGAAGCGTTCTGGCCGGCGTTCATTGCAAGCTGCGGCCGGTGGCACAAAAAGCATCATCCAGCTCCAAAAAAACTTCAACAATAGATATAGAAAGCTTCAACGGAGGCACCGTGTAACCGGAAAAATGCTACCATTGACAGAAAAGCTTCAATCATAGATGAAAAAAGCTTCGACCGTGGTGACCGTGTGGTTGGACCGTGCATACAGGAGCTGGAACCGGCCAACAGCGGAGTTGCGATCGTGGTGAGCTCAAGCTGGAACCATGCACACCGGAAGCTGCGCCCGGCGATACCATCGCTTACGATGTTACAATCTCGTATCGCAGGAGCTACAACCAGCTCTCGATGATGCTACAACCATGCAAACGAGAGCTCCACCGGCAATACCGTCGGCGACGAATGCTACAACCATGTACCGCAGAAGCTACAACCACATGCAACAGAGCTGCAACCGTTTCCATGATGCTACCATCGTGTCGCCAGACCTGCAACCAGCGACGCCTGTATGCTACTACCTTGTAGAACAGAAGTTACATCCACTTGTGCCAAAGCTGCAACCATCTAGGCGATGCTACAACCGTGTACACTGGAGATGCAACCGCCCACACATGTCGCCGGCGAGGATGCAAGCACGAGCACAGGGAGTTGCAACCGGGCGGCGCTGCATGCTGGGACCGGCGACAGTGTGATGGAATTCTACGACCATGGTTGTTTGCGTGCTACGACAGCGGCAAGTGTGTTCCGGAACAGCGATGGCCGTGTACTGCGACCATGTCAGCGAACTGTTGGACCGGGGACCAAATGCTGGGACCTCGACAACCACGTGCTGGAACCACGCGGCCGGAGTGCTGCGACCACGTCCTTCATTACGACCACGGCGAGTTGTACTGCGTTACTATGGGGGCCGCGTGCTGGGCGGCAACGAGCGAGGGCAGAGCGCTACGAGATCGCGGCCGCGTGGTGGGCGGCGACGAGCGACGGCAGAGCGCTATGAGATCGCGGCCATGTGCTGGGCGGCGATGAGCGACGACGGAGCGCTACGAGATGGCATCCGCAAACACTGGCCGGGGCGCCGTGACCAACGTGCGCGCGAGGACGAGCAGTTCCGTAATCACCGGCTGGATCAAAACGTTTGTGTGCGAGGTGAAAAGAAAAGACGAATGTGATCTGACGGTTGTGCGTGAAAAGATCATACGACGGGTGGTGGACCGGCCGAATTTGGGCCGGTCGACCGGCGGCTATCAGCGCCCTTGTCTTAAATAGGGAACCTGAGGGTTTGCTCGAAACGGTAAGTCCTCACTCTCTCGCTCTCTGGCCAACATCCTGGCTAGCTAGCGCCCTCTCCTCCGACGATGGACCATCGTCGCGCCCCCTCCCCCACTTCTGCAGCCGCGCCGCCGGCTCTCCACCATCTTGAATCCTTCGTCGGCACATCGACGTTCTGATGGTTGAATCATCAGCATCGTGTACAGCCGAAGTAGTGGCTATGCCGACGGAGCAGCCACGGCCACGGGCCCTGCCTCCGCCGGAATCGTGGCCCCCTAGCTCCGCCGCCGTCGAATCGGCGGACGACGTGGCATCCGTGGCCACGGGTGCCTCAGCCGCAATCGACACCAGTCGCCTCCTTTCTTGTCGCATCGGCACCGGCGTCCGCAAGCACAGGGAGGAGCGCGTGAGGTGAGCATCTTCACCTTTTTTTTGTTTCTATTTTGGCAAAGTGTGCATGCATGTAATGTACGTAGATAGTTAACTTGGGGAAATTGTGAAAATGATAGTTAAATTAGATGTAAAATTTTGTTTCTGTTAGAAGAAATTGTGTGCCCATGCATAGATCTAATCAAATTGTTTATTTGTTCCATGTTGGGTTTGGTAGTGTGTAGCAGATGCATATATATGTGATCAGTTATTTGTTAGCAAATTGATACGAACATTTAGTGTGTAGCAGATGCTAGTATTTATACCTAGCTACTTTCTTAATTAATCATTAGAAACTTAGATAGATATGTTTGCAAGTTATATTATTGTTGGGGTGCAAAAAATGCAACGGAGACATGTACAGGGATGGGCCATGGTGTGTCCCCTCCTCAAACGAGGAGGTCACCCCTCCCTCTAGCGAGGACTCGGGTGTCTGCCCATTTCCCCCCTTTGCAGATGAAGCTCTCGACGATTACGACGACATTGAGAGCATGGAGGGGGAGGGGGAGGAGGAGGACACCGACACCGACTTGGATGTCGTGACGGATGAGGAGCACGACGACTACGAGGACGACATCGGTGAGTCCGCCGCTGCTGCCGACGACGACAAGGCTTAGTTTGAGGGTCCTAGTTTGTGCAACCCTAGTTTGGATGTTAGTATTGTTGTAACTAGGTGTGTGTGTGTGTGTGTGTGTGTGTCTATACTAGGGTGAGCTTCTATAGCGAGGATTCGGGTGCACTGTCGCCCCCCCCCCCCCCCCCCCCAGCCCACTTCGACGACCACCACACCGGATCGACATCGACGACTACGATGACGACCTGACTTATTTTGAGGGTCCGGCTTGTGGAACCCTACATACTATCTGCATGGTTGTAGTCCAACTTGTAGTATGCCATGGTTATTGTTTATATATCGCTGCATGCATGCACAATTGTTTTATGTTCATTTGCGCGTATGACATGGTTATCGTTTTATGTTATTTGCGCATTTAGTATATGACACTCATGCATGGTTATCGACAAAAAGTTACCAGCACGCGAAAAGCTACGAACAGAGATTCTAGGGCCCTCCGTATAATCCGATATAATAGTGATGACAGCAAAAGATACTACGGAAACATCAACACTTAATAACTTACTGAATCACTTAGGAGTTAACGATACGATAAACAAGCCAGATGTGTCGACCATACGCAGATCATAGAAACACATCACAGTCATCTTCACAGCTCGAGCTCTCGTCGATGATGCATGCATGCTTTCTGGCCTCCTTCACCTTGTCGAGAAGATAGACATTGTGGAGCCCATACACATAATTCTTGAGGCCACGACATTGAACATTGTGGAGCCCTACCCTATCATTGTTGTGTATAAAAAAGTTAGGAGAAATTAATATAAGATATACAAGGGAAAATGATGTTTGTATTGGATATAAGAATTATTTATTTGCGTTGTCGCTTACGCAGCTGCTACGTGCTCCTTCCAATATCCTTGAGGCCACGACGCTCCATTTTGTTTCTCCCCTGCGCATCATGTAATGCATGCTTCTCGCGCCCCGTCCATGCACGCCTTCCTCCTATAAGCTGGCTAGGTGATGCCATAGTTGTTTCATCGGAAGAGGTAATCCTATGCAAAACATGATCCCAACGAGACATGGTTGGAGCAGAGCAATACCTTTCGATGTCAGCAACGAGCACAACAGCGGTGACCCGCGAGGAAGCTGAACACCAGCCCGAGCACGGAAGCACAGGCCACGGTGCTTCGAGCCTTGCGGGGGCTATGCAGGAAGCGCACACGGAAGGCGGAAGCAGCAGCGGCCGTGACGTGGGTGCACGGGACGGGGGCACGTCAATATGGGACAGGATGGTTGCACAGGCGATGCCGGCCGTGGCAAACTGGGCATGGTGAGCAACATAGATGCCACGCCGGGCATGGCGACCAACGTAGAGCCCAAGCCAGACTGTCGCTGGCGGCTTCGTTTCACGGCGGAGCTCACCATGACGTGTGTTCGGACGAGCCCGGACGAACCATAACTCTCGCACTCACTGGGATGGAGGTGAAAGAAGAAGAGGTGGGCGCTGTATTTTTTCGGCGACAAACGCCATGCTAACGAATGACACCTCGCCAACAAACGTCCTCACTTTAGCAAAAACATTTTCGATGGACTAAGGGCATGTACAGCTGTGTCTACTCAGCTGTCTATAACGTTTACCTCATAGGAAATTTATTTAGGTGGAGGATTAAAAATGAAGAGAGAGAAGGAGGGCGTCTATAATTTGACAGACGGTCGGCAACCCCAAAAAATCACTTCTTATCGACAGCCTATTACTGTTGTACGCAGCAGCGTCGGTAATTTCCCCACGGCCGTGTCTAGTGTATCGTGGTTTTAGGAACCTACATACAGCAAAAGAGACTGTCCATTAGAAAGAATATTTTTAGTGTTGCCTAGAGCTGACGTGGAGCGTTGTTATAGACAGTTGGTGTCTATGCTGATGTACATGCCCTAACCAACTCAGATCATGAGGGGGGTGTTTATATGCTGTTCACTGGTAGAAAAAGAGGCTTCCGTCCAGCCCCATTAGTCGCGAAACTGTAGGAACCGCGACTAATGAAGTCTTTAGTCGCGGTTCGGCAGACGAACCGCGACCAAAGGCCTGGGCCCAGGGCGCTCGGTGGCCAGCTGGTGCACGTGAGGGGCTTTAGTCGCGGTTGGCCAGGCCAACCGCGACTAAAGGTGCGCAAAGGCCTTTAGTCGCGGTTGGCCAGGCCAACCGCGACTAAAGCTCCTCCCCTATATATACCAGTTCAGCACGCTCACTTAGCCATTTGGTGCCACTTCTCTTCACAAGCTTCACAAGGGGGGGTAGGTTTGCTTTTGGTTCCTCTTATGCACACAAGGTGTTTGATGAAATGCCCTAAGAGGGTGAAACAAACATGATATGAAGTGTTGGAGCCACACTTGAGGTTCCTCATTTATTTTTTTCCTCCTCGATCGCGGTTAGCAACTTGAACCTTTCATGCATGTGTGTCATTGATAAAATATGCATGTGTGCAGTTCATTGTTTAATTTATATTGTTTGTAGCTAGTTAGTTTAACAAATGCATGATGGTTAATTATATATTTTATATTATAATAATGCAGATGAATCGGCAATGGATGTACGGTAACCGACTCTCCGGCGAGTTCACTACGGGTTTGAAAGATTTCCTCGTAGTGGCTAATGTGAACAAGCAGGGGGGTTTTGTTATCTGTCCATGTGTTATCTGTAAGAATCAGAAGGGTTACTCTTCCTCAAGAGATGTTCACATGCATCTGCTTCGGCACGGTTTCATGCCAAGCTATAATTGTTGGACCAAGCATGGAGAAAGAGGGGTTATAATGGAAGAAGATGAAGAAGGGGATGATTTCATCGATGAAAGCTATCTTGCTCATTTCGGTGATACTTTCATGGAGGATGCTGAAGGTGAAGGGGAAGGTGAAGAAGAGGCACGTGATGATCCCGTTGATGATCTTGGTCGGACCATTGCTGATGCACGGAGACGCTGCGAAACTGAAAAGGAGAGGGAGAATTTGGATCGCATGTTAGAGGATCACAGAAAGGCGCTGTACCCCGGATGCGATGATGGTCTGAAAAAGCTGGGCTGCACACTGGATTTGCTGAAATGGAAGGCAGAGGCAGGTGTAGCTGACTCGGCATTTGAAAACTTGCTGAAAATGTTGAAGAATATGTTTCCAAAGGATAACGAGTTGCCCGCCAGTACGTACGAAGCAAAGAACGTTGTCTGCCCTCTAGGTTTAGAGGTTCTGAAGATACATGCATGCATCAACGACTTCATCCTCTACCGCGGTGAATACGAGAATTTGAATGAATGCCCGGTATGCACTGCATTGCGTTATAAGATCAGAGGCGATGACCCTGGTGACGATGTTGAGGGCCAGAAACCCAGGAAGAGGGTTCCCGCCAAGGTGATGTGGTATGCTCCTATAATACCACGGTTGAAACGTCTGTTCAGGAACAAAGAGCATGCCAAGTTGTTGCGATGGCACAAAGAGGACCATAAGTCGGACGGGGAGTTGAGACACACCGCAGATGGAACGCAATGGAGAAAGATCGACAGATGGTTCAAAGATTTTGCAGCTGACGCAAGGAACATAAGATTTGCTCTAAGTACGGATGGCATGAATCCTTTTGGCGAGCAGAGCTCCAGCCATAGCACCTGGCCCGTGACTCTATGCATCTACAACCTTCCTCCTTGGTTGTGCATGAAGCGGAAGTTCATTATGATGCCAGTGCTCATCCAAGGTCCGAAGCAACCCGGCAACGACATCGATGTGTACCTAAGGCCATTAGTTGATGAACTTTTACAGCTGTGGGGTGGTGTCCGTGTGTGGGATGAGCACAAACAAGAGGAATTTGACCTACGAGCGTTGCTTTTCGTAACCATCAATGATTGGCCTGCTCTTAGTAACCTTTCGGGACTGTCAAATAAGGGATACAATGCATGCACGCACTGCTTACATGAGACTGAAAGTGTACATTTGCCAAATTGTAAGAAGAACGTGTACCTTGGGCATCGTCGATTTCTTCCGAAAATTCATCCAGTAAGAAAGAAAGGCAAGCATTACAACGGCAAGGCAGATCACCGGCCGAAGCCTGCGGAACGCACTGGTGCTGAGGTATTTGATATGGTCAAGGATTTGAAAGTCATCTTTGGAAAGGGTCCTGGCGGACAATCAGTTCCGAAGGGAGCTGACGGGCACGCAGCCATGTGGAAGAAGAAATCTATATTCTGGGAGCTAGAATATTGGAAAGTCCTAGATGTCCGCTCTGCAATCGACGTGATGCACGTTACGAAGAATATTTGCGTGAACCTCCTAAGCTTCTTGGGCGTGTATGGGAAGACAAATGATACAAAGGAAGCACGGCAGGACCAGCAACGTTTGAAAGACCCTGATGACCGGCATCCGGAATGGTTTCAAGGTCGTGCCAGCTACGCTCTGACCAAAGAAGAGAAGGTCATCTTTTTTGAATGCCTGAGCAGTATGAAGGTCCCGTCTGGATTCTCGTCCAATATAAAGGGAATAATAAACATGGCGGAGAAAAAGTTCCAAAACCTGAAGTCTCACGACTGCCACGTGATTATGACGCAATTGCTTCCGATTGCTTTGAGGGGGCTCCTGCCGGAAAATGTTCGAGTAGCCATTGTGAAGCTATGTGCATTCCTCAATGCAATCTCTTAGAAGGTAATCAATCCAGAAGTTCTACCACGGTTACAGAATGATGTGATCCAATGTCTTGTCAGTTTCGAGTTGGTGTTCCCGCCATCCTTCTTCAATATTATGACGCACCTCCTGGTTCACCTAGTCGAAGAGATTTTCGTTCTCGGTCCTGTATTTCTACACAATATGTTCCCCTTCGAGAGGTTCATGGGAGTATTAAAGAAATATGTTCGTAACCGTGCTAGGCCAGAAGGAAGCATCGCCAAGGGCTATGGAAATGAGGAGGTAATTGAGTTTTGTGTTGACTTTGTTCCTGACCTTAAGCCGATTGGTCTTCCTCGATCGCGGCACGAGGGGAGACTAAGTGGAAAAGGCACGATCGGAAGGAAATCAACGATATGTATGGACGGCCATTCTCTGACTGAAGCACACCACACTGTACTGACCAATTCCAGCTTGGTGGCTCCGTACTTTGAGAAACACAAGAATATTTTACGCTCGGACAACCCGGGGAAGCCTGAATCCTGGATTAGGAAGGCCCACATGGAGACTTTCGGCAGTTGGTTGAGAAAACATTTAATGAATGACAATGATGTTGTAGATCAGCTGTACATGTTGGCCAAGACACCATCTTCGACTATAACGACTTTCCAAGGGTACGAGATAAATGGGAATACATTTTACACGATCGCCCAAGATAAAAAGAGCACCAACCAAAACAGTGGTGTCCGCTTTGATGCAGCAACCGAGAATGGGCAAAAGGTCACATATTATGGTTACATAGAGGAGATATGGGAACTTGACTATGGACCCTCCTTTAAGGTCCCTTTGTTCCGGTGCAAATGGTTCAAGCTAACAGGAGGTGGGGTAAAGGTGGACCAGCAATACGGAATGACAATGGTGGATTTCAACAATCTTGGTTACCTTGACGAACCATTCGTCCTAGCGAAAGATGTCGCTCAGGTTTTCTATGTGAAGGACATGAGTAGCAAACCGAGGAAACGGAAAGATAAGAAAACGATCAGTACATCATGCGATGATCCAAAGCACCACATTGTTCTTTCAGGGAAAAGAAACATCGTGGGAGTGGAGGACAAGACAGACATGTCAGAAGATTATAATATGTTTGCTGAAATTCCGCCCTTCAAAGTGAACACCGACCCAAGCATTAAGTTAAATGATGAGGATGCTCCATGGATACGGCACAATCGTAAGCAAGCAGGGACACAAGGGAAGAAATGATGTGTAATAATTTATTGTACCAAACTTTGTTGAATGGATCATGTGAATTATATTACCCGTGATGTGTTTGGTGTCCATTTTCGAATGATACATGAAATTTGGAGTGATGTAGTCCATGACGCTCTGCAGAGTCCGGCCGTACCACCATAGCCGACGACCGGCCTCTGGTATATTATTTTGAATTGAATTAGTTTTATTTTTCTGAATTTTTTGATATATTATTTGTATTTTTAACATTTTGAATTGAATTAGTTTTTTTTTCTGAATTTTTTGATATATTATTTGTATTTTTAGAATTTTGAATTGAATTAGTTTTATTTTTCTGAATTTTTTGATATATTATTTGTATTTTTAGAATTTTGAATTGAATTAGTTTTATTTTTCTGAATTTTTTGATATATTATTTGTATTTTTAACATTTTGAATAGAATTAGTTTTTTTTCTGAATTTTTTGATATATTATTTGTATTTTTAGAATTTTGAATTGAATTAGTTTTATTTTTCTGAATTTTTTGATATATTATTTGTATTTTTAACATTTTGAATTGAATTAGTTTTTTTTTCTGAATTTTTTGATATATTATTTGTATTTTTAGAATTTTGAATTGAATTAGTTTTATTTTTCTGAATTTTTTGATATATTATTTGTATTTTTAGAATTTTGAATTGAATTAGTTTTATTTTTCTGAATTTTTTGATATATTATTTGTATTTTTAACATTTTGAAAAAGAAAAAGTATTTGGAAAATACTTTTAGTCGCGGTTGGCCTGCCCAACCGCGACTAAAGGTGGTTGCGCGCGGGAACGAAAAAGTCCTTTAGTCGCGGGTCGCCTCCCCAACCGCGACTAAAGGGGGGGGCTATAAATACGTGCGCCCGACCCGTCGCCTCCATTTCTCCGCTCGTTCTCTGCCGCGCCGAAGGCCTGCCCTCGACGCCGCCCGCCGTCGCCCGCGCCCTCGACGCCGCCCGCCGTCGCCCGCCGCCCCCTCTCGCCCACGTACGGCGCCCGCCGCCCCCTTTCGCCCTAGTACGCCGCCCGACGGCCTCCCTCGCCCACCACCGCACCGCCTCGCTGCCCTCAACGCCGGCGGCCGGCCTCGCCGCCCTCGCCGGCGGCCGGCCTCGCCGGCGTTGATCGAGAGAGAGAGAGAGAGAGAGAGAGAGAGAGAGAGAGCAGAGAGAGAGAGAGAGAGCAGAGAGAGAGAGAGAAAGAAAAAGAAAAAGAAAGGAAAAGAAATGAAAAGAAATGAAAATAAACAAAAGAAAAAGAAAAAGAAAATAAACAAAGGAGAACATTTGGATAAATATGTGTGTACTAACGCGCGCGACTCTCTTTCTTATTTTAGCCCTCGGCCGGATCGTCGAAACAATCGAGTACGTCGTCAAAGCGTGGCGCAACCAAGACGATGAAACAAGGAGAAACATGCACCATCGAGGTTGTCGACAGTGCAACCGGCAGGCCGCTGGAGCCCCGCAAGAACGCCACCAAGTTTGTCAGCCAATGCGGAGCCATTGTTAGAGACAACGTCTCGATCACCGTCCAGGAGTGGAATGAGCCAAAGAAGGCACGAATTGATGGTTTCACTTTTGTCGATAAGAGAACAAAAAAAGATTGCTTCAAGAAGCTTATGGAACATTTCGTTCTACCTCCGGAATACAACAAATTCGATGAGGAGGGTAACAAGATTGAGGAAAACAAG
Source organism: Triticum aestivum (assembly GCF_018294505.1). Lineage (NCBI taxonomy): Eukaryota > Viridiplantae > Streptophyta > Magnoliopsida > Poales > Poaceae > Triticum > Triticum aestivum. The sequence continues at coordinate 751,409,137 of NC_057813.1, read as the reverse complement.
GAGAGGAGGAGGCTAGTCAAACAGTTCGCTCTTCATAAGATGGCCGACGCATTCCGGAAATTCAAGCAAAATCTAGCCCATGACTTTGTCAAGCAGAACAAGACTCCGGATTTCAAAGGACAATATGAGAAACTGAAACATGATTGGCCAGAATTTGTGAAGCAAAAGAAATCGGAGCAGTTCATTCAAATATCGAAAAAAATAAGGAAAATGCGGCTAAGAAGGAGTACAATCATGTTATGGGGCCAGGAGGGTATCGCATTTGGGTGCCTAGGTTGGAGAAGATGGAGAACGAGCTGAGGGCGCGAGGAATCCGTCCAGGTACAGAGGGATGGGACCCAAGGGCCAAAAGCTGGTGGTACGGGCATGGGGGAACGCTGAACCCGGAGACAGGGGAGTGTGTTTACCGGGGCAAATTAATTAAACCCACCCAAGCCCTTATTAACGCAATGAGCGATGCTCAACAGGGGAAGATCAAGTTCAACAGAGAGAACGACGCGCTGACAAAAGCCCTCGGGAATCCTGAACACGGAGGACGTGTACGAGGCATGGGGCACATTTCGTGGAAAATAGGGTTCCCCCAGAACGATGACCCGTACGGTTACAGAAGCCGTAAGAGAAAGATGGATCGGGAAGCAGATGTTGTGGCGCGGTTGGCATCGGAAATGGATGTGATGAAGAAAACCATGAGTGTACTAGTAGCCGAAAGAGATGCAGCTCGGGTGCAGCATGAAGATCATCCAGCGGATCTCGGAAGCCAGCAGCGGAGAAGCAGCGTGGCTTCCACGGAGGCCCCACCGGCTGGTGCAGATGCACCGACGATCGAAATTACTGCACCGGAGCCTCTGGTGGTCGAAATTACTGCACCGGAGCCTCTGGTGGTCGAAATTACTGCACCGGAGCCTCCTCGCTACCCCGTGGACGATATAAAGGAGATGAAAGTATGTCATCTGTATTATCCTATCGGGAACATGTCCATGAAGGTAGCCATCGGCAGTGCTTTACCATGTTTACCTGGAGCACTCCACCACAACAACCCCATTCAAGATGGCTATGCTCGTGTCACGGTGGAGGACATAGTCCAAGGGTTTGAGGACCTGGAGATTGACATTGCTACACCTGAAGGGGAGAAAAGACTTGGAGATGTCAAGCGTCATTTCATTCTATGGCAAAAGAAGTTTATCAAGTTTCCAGACGAGGCGCCAAGGACAACAAGTCCACCCCCCTACGGTGGTGGTGGTGGCGGTGGCGGTGGTGGTGGTGGTGGTGGTGGTGGCGGTTCACCTACACCTCCGTCACGTCAGCCGACGCCGCCCCCCAGTCCACAACGTCCGGCGGGTGATCAGCCGCCGCCCCCCAGTCCTCGTCCGGCAGGTGATCAGACGCCGCCCCCCAATCCACCTCCGGCAAAGAAGCAGAAGCAGTCCTGGATTATTAACCCGGACCCTTATGTACCTAAGACCACAAAGGTACCGGAGCCATCACTCAAGCCTCTCCCCACAAGGTCTTGGGAACGTAGTGCCGAGGAAGTCGACGCGGCCGCGGCTGCTGATTTGGAGAAATGGAAGGCGGACTGCAAGAAGAAAACAGAGCCCGAGCCCAAGCCAGTATTTTCTGATGAGCAAAAGAAGTGGGCTAAGTCATTTTTGAGCACACCGTCCCAAGCCGCGAAGAATCTGCCTAACGACTATGCACGTGAACTTCGCAGGCAGGCACTCATATTCAAGGAGAACAAAGAGCGGGAGAAGGCCGAAAGTAAAAAAAGCGGGAAACAAGTTGCCCAGCTCAGGGAACAAAGTAAACAATCGATTGCCCCACTTATAGTGGAAGCCTTCTGTCCGGATGCCCCCGAGATCATACAAGCTGCGGCAGCACAGGGATTGACTGTAACGAGTGCCAGAGAACAAGCGGCCAACTTAGGTATTACTCTTCGTGAACTGTTAGGCCTTGATGAGGCGCCAGTGAAGGAGGTAGTAATTACATATGTCAAGAATGGGCCTCTCGTCGAGCCTGCGCAGGAAAAGGATCTACCTCCACAAATGAAAGGTCTGCTGAAATGGTACAAGGGTTACATAAAAAATAAAAACGCCAAAGAATATATTTATGCGGAAGTTAGACATGAGCATCACTTCAAACATTACTATGTACAAATTGAACTGAGTGAATTGTTCCAGCTTTTCAATCTGCGCGAGCTCGATAAATCTATCATCAGTTGCTACGTTCTGTAAGTGATTTATTAATTTCTACCCCATCTCGTTCATATTGCCTGCACTATATATATGTCCTAACTATATTGTTGTGTCCGCTATTATACATGCAGAATGAAGATTAAGGAATGCAGAGTAAGGAACATCCATGATGTTGGGTTCATTGACCCACACATCGTTAATGGACATGTGTTGGAGCGTTACCCCGCCGACGTGGAGGCAGACCTGTGGCAGTTTCTTACAAAGCAGGAACTCAAAAGTGATATTCTATTTCCTTACCATTTTGAGTGAGTGTTTCTATCTTGAGCACATTCTCTTTTGTTTACTCCATGCATGGTATGTGGCCGGCTAATCGATGAGTTATGCATGACGTACTGTGCATGTATCGTGTCCGCAGGTTCCACTGGATTCTGCTAGTAATTAAAGTTAACACCTCAGAATGTCTCGTCCACGACTCTGTGAGTATGGATCCAAAGCTTTGGGGCGGCATGAGAAGAATGCTGCAGAAGTAATTATTTTCATTCATTTGCGCTCTATATTGATCGACCTATTTCGTTCATTTCCTAATATCAAGTAACTAATTAATAACTCTCTTGTTCATTTAATTTTCTTTGCCTCGTAGGGTTTGGAGACGGTTCGTAGATACAAAGGTCGGTGAATTCAAAAAAGAGCTAGAATTCAAAATGTTAAAGGCTAAGAATGCTGGGGATATTCAGCCACCGGAGACCAACCTATGTGGATACTATGTCTGTGAGATGATCCGGAGATACACCTCTGAGCGGGTTCCGAGTGATACCAATGCTCAGAGGAATAACCTCCGGTGGATGCTTAGTCCAGAAGCTCGCTTCCGACCACTTCAAGAGGAACTAGCTGGATGGTTCAGCAGGGAAGTCCTCCATCCTAAAGGAGAACACTATTACGAGGACGTAGAACTTTATATGCATTAAATCATGTATGGAAACTTGTTCAAAATTGTATATGGTCATCCGATGATATTGAATATATATTGTATATTCCTCTTGAATTCTTTTTGGTTATAATTTCAAATTTATTTGAAATTGTACATTCATATGCATGTATGTAGTACCGTAGAATATATGAAACTCCTTCAAAATTAAAATAAAGCACAAAAGAAATAAAACAATACAAATTAAACAGAAAACATGTTTAAGGGGGGGGGGGCTAAAACCCTAAACCTGCGGCGGCCTTTAGTCGCGGTTGGCCAGAAGAACCGCGACTAAAGGTCCTCCGCCCCGACGGCCACCTGGCGCCCACGTGGACGGGCCTTTAGTCGCGGTTCTTAAGCAACCGCGACTAAAGGGGGGGGGGGCTTTAGTCGCGCCCGTTCGGTCGCGGTTGCGCAACCGCGACTAATGGCAGTTGCGAACCGCGACCAAAGGCCCTTTTTCCACCAGTGGTTGCACACACCGCAGCCCCACCCCTATTTGGGCGCGCGTAAGGGCATGTACAACGCTATACATAATATGTGCCAAGTAGATTTTTCAACGACGTGGAAGAGAGAGACATAAAAGAGAGAAGACGTCCGTCTGTATGTAGAAATAAAGACGATCGACTCAGTCGGTGCTTACCAACGCCCTATTTGCCGTTGTATGGGTATATGCCGTCTATTGTGGTCCTAGAAAATCTCATGTTATGTTTTCTTTACATCTAAAGCTTACCGCGTGCACGACCTATAAATTCAGATCGTGCGTATTCTACATATAGCCCAAATAGACAGCCTGGTGAACGGGGTTTCTTCGGTACCGTCTATAAAACGATGTGTAGAGAACGTATAGACAGCGGCTACCTAAACCGATATACATGCCCGTTCAGGCCTCCCCTCGTGTACGACTCGGCCGGCTATCAGCCGCGCATCTACATACATTCACATCCACTCACGCCACACACGCACACACGCGGTTTATTTTTCCTAACATACTTTAAACCGCGACCTGCCTTTACCGTCGCTGGGGTTGTGGCAGCTCCCATTATCGTCGTCGCCATGGCCGCGGCTACAGCCTCCTGGACACGAACACCAAAGCATGCCTCATCTTAGCTCGAACTAGGCCATCTTCTTCTTCGTCTCCGGTGACACAACGCCGTTGACAGCCACAGCATCGCGAATCTTCTCAGGCCGATACATGACCCGGAGTTTCATGGCGCAGCCGCCGGGGAACGCCGCCATCACGCCATACGTGATGCGTCGCCTTCACCACGGGCTCGCCGCGCGCCGCAACCGCGCCACCGAGGCCTCCACGTCCGCCATGGCCCCGAATCTTGCATTGCCGAAATAACTGTCTATGTCGATTGCTTTTTCTATGCCGTCGGCATAGGTGGATGTATGCCGACGGCCCATGGAAAGCCGTCGGCAAGGAAAAGCTGTCGGCAAATCTCCATCTATGTTGACAACAACCGTAGGCATAGAAAGGCCATAGGCACTCCTCCATCTATGCCGACGGCAACAATAGGCACAGAAAGGCCGTAGGCTAGCTCAATCTATGCCATCGACATATAGGCGACCCTGGACACTCGGGGGTTGTCGGCAGGCTGACGCCGTCAGAGCTATGTAGACAGCCGTGACATCGGCCGGAGGCATAGATTATATCTTTATTTTTCATTTGAAATCATTTCCTTTTCTAACTTAAAATTTTATTAATTTAAATCGGGCTTATCTAAACTTTAACCTACACAACTTATATATCGATTTTGGGTAGAATTTCCCATAGATTATGTATATCCAGTTTGCTCATGTTTTAGAGTATGTTATAAACGCGACCTGATGTACTTTTTCATATAGGTCCTTATACTTGGTTAAAATCACAAGTAATTGACACTTGCATCGATTTTGATAAATTTTATGTGGTTTTTTATCAGAATCTTGAAAGGATTCTGCTGCTATATTATGTTTTCAAATTTGATGAATTCCTTCACAAACCGGATATGTTCTCCCCTCGATAGCCACATACTAGCTCGGGGATGGTCTAGTTTATAAGAGATCTCTGGTCAAGCTTTTGCAAAGCACGCTCAAACTTTTACCACACCCTACAAGTGTCATATGATGATATCATACCAGGTCCCGAGGATTTATGGCATCGTATGACTTTTCGTGGATTTTTACGGCATCCGGCATTGCTGCTGAGGTCCCGATTGTTGGTCCAGCCCCTCCTTTGGTTGCACTAGGCCTACAAATACCGCAAAGACATCATATATGATTTTAAAAACCACTTATGGACATCATTTGGGGTGGCCGTTGTGCAGATCTCCAATTTTCCGCATTGAAACCCTACAGATGCAATAAATGTCTCAGTTATTACATGTTGGCCTGAAAAATGCCATGTCCTGTCACGTATCATGCAATGCGCCCCTGTGAGAGCACGAGAAGTTTTGAGGTCAACGGATCAACGGGCAACACACTTCCTTCACAAACCGAACACATTCTCTCACGATAGCCAGAAACTACATCAGAGATGGTGCAGTTTACAAGCGACCTCCCATCAGGCTTCTACGAAAGGCGCTCAAACTTTCACCACACCCTACAAGGGGCATATGAGGACACCGTGCCAGGTCCCGAATATTTCCGGCATTGCATCATTTTTCGTGGATTTTAATGGCTCGATCCGGCACATTAAAAACCTATGGATGCAATAAATGTCGCAAATATTGCATGCGAGCACGAAAAATGCCATGTCCTGGAAATTGTCATGCAATGGCCCCCCTTTCATAGCACATGAAGTTTCGAGGTCAACGGAGCAACATGTAGTCCACTTCCTTCAGAAACCAGACACATTCACTCAAGGTAGCCAGATATACTACCTCGGAGATGGTGCAGTTTACAAGAGACCTCCCGTAAGACTTCAAAATGCTCAAACTTTCACCACACCCAACAAGGGCCGTATAACAACACCATGCCAAGGCCCGAGGATTTCCGGCATCGTATCATTTTCCATGGATTTTAACGGCAGGATCCGGCGTGCCGCCGAGGTACATTCGCCCCCTGCTAGTGGGGCCTGCCCCTCCTTTGGTTGCACTAGGCCTACACACACCGAAAATACATCATATATGATTCTACAAACAACTTTTGCACATCATTTCAGGTGGCCGCCGTGCAAATCTGCAATGTCCCCCTTCATAGCATGAGAAGTTTCGAGGTCAACGAAGCAACCGGCAGCGCACTTCCTTCACAAACCGGATACATTCTCTCTCGATAGACACATACTACCTTGTAGATGGTTCAATTTACAAGAGACCTCTGGTCAGACTTCTGTGAACCGAGCTCAAATTTACATGTGAGGACACCATGCCAGGTCCCGAGGATTTCTAGCATTGTATAATTTTCCATGGATTTTTACGGCTGGATCCAGCATACTGTCCGATGGTGAGGGACGCCGCACGTGCAATCGTCGTGGGTGATGGGGCAAGCTGGAGAGATGTTTCGTGTAACCGTCAGAAAATGAATCTACTATAACCATCATAGGCATCCTTCTTCCACCCACCTCACCTCACCTGGTCCTAGACGAAAGTTTCCCATCCAGACTCATCCCCGTCATACCGAACACAGCCTTCCCCGGTCCATCCCCCCCTCACCTCACCATCTACTCCTCGCGGCCATCGCCCCCCCTCACAAATCGCCAGCGGTCGGATCCGGCAGACCTCGCACGACGGCGCCAATCCATACATAAGGATCCACTCCTCCCGTCCATCCACAACCCTACCTTGTGGCTAGGGTTTTAGTGGCCTCCAATTTCAATGCTACTCCGATGGCGTCGAGGCCAAAGGCCGCTGGATCGACGCTCCTACCCTCCATCGTCCCGCGTGGCTAGCTAAGGTTTTAGCTACCACCTCACCTTCGGCGACGGCAAGGCCAGCGGGCGGCAGATCCTGCACCGACGTGTCCCAGGTTGGTACTCCCACTCATTCCTCACGCAAATTGTCTCTCCCCACCTCACCATCTCCACCTTTCCCTCCCTTTGTTAGAGGTAACCATGGCACGGATGGGACGACGATGGCGGCAGGAGGGCACCAGTCATGTCCTGATTGAGGAGGCGGAGGATTAGGGGCGCGCCCAGCCAGCAGCCCCATCCTGGTTGAGGGGGGGGGCATGAGGGTGCTGCTCCTCTCCTTCCATCGCGACCGCGCCAGGTAGCTCCTCCATCTCCTTCCTCCTCTTCCTCTGCTCACTACTTCTGCTGCTAAGTTGATGAATATGTGATGCAAATCCTACTTGTGTCACGGAATTTTAGAGGGATTTGTATGAACAAGTCATATTTTTATTTAGGTTGTTAGTTACCAAACAGAGAGAGAAGATGAGCTCCTGCTTGGATTTTTTTCTACCAGCACATGATTTGTATGTATGCAATCATCATCTTGCGTGTGTGAGCTGATTACTTGCTTGGGCATCACGTCGATGACCAAGTGTTAGTGCCGATTTGTTCGGGTCATGCTCATCTGGCCACTGATTTGTTGCTGCGAATTAGGTGTTAAAGAATGCCGCCGGTTTATTAGGATGTGGGTGAAACCATTGGATGGCCTTCGTGGACTTGCTATCAATACTTTTCTCATGTTTTGTTTCCTTTCTGGACATGTTACGGGTTTCTAATGTTACTAAGCGCGTAACTTACCTTCTAAGCTTCAGCTACTAAAACCCACTCTCAAATTAATGAATTCCTGTTTTGTGAAACCTCAATGTTGAGCTCCTCTCCTCACTGAGCCATGGCAGTGGATTTTTGTTTTGTCTACCACCACTCCGGCTACCTTCTTGTTGTAGACAAATTTGCTCATGTACGTATGTGTATATACATGTATGAGGCTGGGTAGTTCAACTCTAGTTTTCTTTCTAACTCATTGATATATATGGTGGAAATTTTGCATGTTCCATTGTGCCAAGTGGCCTCTGGCCATCTTGAACTGGAACTCTAGTTTTTTTTCTTTTTTTAGAGACGCGTATTAGGTTGATTAGATTAATTAGCTCAGTTGGCTAAAGTAGCAATAACAACTGCCACGCTTTGGTTCCGCAAAATTCAGATGTCACTTGCATCTCTACATACACACACTTATGAATATGCACCTTGGTTTGGTTCAGTTTGCATGTGTACAGTTGCTTTAACTTTGACTGAAACTATCTTGGTGACACTTCCATCAATGGTGTGCTCTGCCCTTGTAGATGTCCGTGGAGAAGATGGCCATTAGGTTGTAGGGAGGAACAGCCATGTCCTGCTCGAGGAGGACCACCTGAGCTCAACGACGACACGACAACAGCTAGCACTCGCCTCCCTTCCAAGGTGAAGGTCTGATCCGCCTGTTTAGATGGCCTGCTCTTGTCTTGTGCATGTGAGGGGAGAAGAAAGCCATTGGACTCAATTATATTTGCATCTGAGGGGATCGATCCTTTTAGTACATGCAGAGTATAGATTACATATTCCACAAAATTCACCACACAAGCGTACTACCTATATCCAAATTCTGGATAGCACTTGCATCTTTTGTACGTACACATGAAAAAGCATGACAGTTTGCTTCAGTTTCTATGTGTCCAATTGTTTTTTACTTTGACTGAAACTATCTATCTTGGTGGCACTTGCGTCTCCAGTACATACATACACATGAATCAGCACCACACTTTTCTTCAGTTTGTATGTGTCAATTTTTTTGGTTGAACTTTCACTGAAACAAACTGGATGGCACATCAATCTGTACATATACATGAATCAACACCATCCTTGGTTCAGTTTTGTATGTGTCCATTTGTTTTTACTTTGACTAAAACCAACTCAATGGCACTTGCATCTTCTATATATACATATGAATCAACACCACACTTTGGTTCAGTTTATAACTTTATATGCGTCAGTTTTTTGTTTTACTTTGACTGAAAAATTATATGGGTGAGTATCATCAGTCACAATCACAGACCATTTTTTTCTCTTTGGAGCTTGCCTTGAACAAAAACTGCTGCTTGATAGATACAACCAAAACTGGAGCATCTCTGTACTGTAAGTATCAGTAACATTGTTTGGTTCAAGCACCAACATGACAATTTATCTTCAACAAAAGCAATATTTTTTTGCCTTTTCAGTTAGATGCCCCTTTTCGACATGATTTTCTTTTGGTAGATTCAATGTATAGATTACATATTCATCCTCATGTGTAGGATCTTCGGTTTGTTATACTGACTACATGCCATCTCCGTCGTCGCCACCTCGTCTCCCCCACAACCGGCACCACCCCTCTGCCTCCTCTAATTCTGTAGTGGATTCTTAGAATGGAAATGTTACGTACATAAAAAATATTTTATGGTCTGTGTTTGCAAATTCATGATTATTGAATCATCTCTGCATAAGCATTTGTATATTGCTAGCCATTTTGGCTATTTTTTGGGGTTTCTAGTCAGCAAGTATGCCGACGGCAAGGCCGTAGGCATAGCTGGCTGTCGTGCTATCACGAGTTGCAATGTGGCCACGTGGTAGCTCCTCATAGCTCCTGACCGAGGACTATGCCTGCGGCAAAGCCGTCAGCATAGGTTTGCATCTATACCTACAGCAAAGGCCTCGGCATATTCCCACCACATGGCAGCTCCTGGCTGTACTCAACTCAGTGATTTAGGTTAGAACTACACATGTTTATTCAAGCTGCCATTATTTAAATAAGTCTACCGGCTAAGCTAGCGCGGCGCTTTGATGACAGTTTTTGTTGTTCAGTAGTCTTGTTGATTCATCATTTATATGTATGTTAACTGCTCTTGGGTTTTGCGTTTTTGTCTGTTGTTGACGCGTCTTCCATTGGTTTGATCGTGCACATGATCAGTTGTTGCCACAATTTCGCATGTCCTATATTCTGTGGGAGGCTCCAGGCTGATCCACTGTTGTGCATGCCTATAAAAAGGCTCCACCTTAGCCTTGCTTCTTCTCCACCGCTACCCTACTTATTCTGCCACTGCACCAACACGTCATCGTTGTGCTTGGCGTCCCTGCACCTGCCACGACAGACATCCTCACATCACTGCCATCGACATCTTGTACGTTCTCGCTACCGATGGAGACAACCGACATCTCCTCGGCGCTCAACACGGACGACTCGCACGCACGGGCGCACATCTTCCATCTGCATCTTTTGTTGCCCGTCCTCCTTGCGCTCCCTTTCGTGTCCTCCATCAATATCAAGCATCGGGCCACTTCCACGACCAGCCTCTGCTGAAGCTTCACTAGGCTCCACTCCATGTAGAATGGAGTCCTCCACCATGCCTCCTTGGACGCATGACTCACTTGGTGCGCTATCTTCTTGCTCCTTGCTAGCGCAACGCTGGTGCCATATCTCCGGCCCTACGCATCCATCGGCCCCGTGTAGTCATATGTGCTCGCGACCGCATAGTCGATGGGGCTGGTTCGAGTGAATAGCAAAAAACTACCACATTACGGGTCATCATTCCAAAAAACTACCGCTTTTTTAATTTTTTCAAAAAACTATCACAAAATTGTTCTGCTGTTCCAAAAAACTACCATGTCACACTGATGACTACTTTGGTTAACTTTAAACGTTATTATGACAGCTCGGGTCCATTCGTCAGGTTGACCGTTAGATTTGACCATTAGTTTGACCATTGACAGGTTATGACAGGTGGGGCCTAAGTATTTTCTAGCAAACAGGTCCCTGAAACAAAATATAAAAGCAATCGGGTCCCCGCAAAAATAAAAATAAAAAAGCAATCCCGTCCTCGCAGGGAGCTTGTCGCGGGAGCCGGACAGCACCACCCCGGCGAGCTCGTCAGGGCCGTCCACGTCTGGCTGTGGCCGGCGGGAAGCAGCAGCCGTGGCGGGCTGGAACCGCCCAAGCTCCCTGGCTGCTCCCCGCCCGAGCTACCCACCAGTGCTCGAGCTCGTGGCCAGCGGCGGCGCGTCCATGGCGTGGTGGTGGTCGGCCATGGAGGTGGAGGTCGTGGCTGCATTGGTCATGGTGGTGGCCGGCCCGGAGGCGCTCCCCATGGGATGGTGGTGGTCGGTCATGGCTTCGCCAGCCGTGGTGCTGGCCCGGCCGGAGGCGCTCCCCATGGCATGGTGGTGGCTGGACCAGGCGGCGGCAGCGGCCGTGGCTCCAACTGTATGACCCAACTGTAAGTTAACGGTCAAACAAGCAGTGAACAAACGGTCTGTTTAGGAGCGGGCCGGACCTGTCATAAACGGGATTAATTCTAAGTCAGATGGTCATTTGGGTTTTTTGGAACAATAGAATAATTTTGTGGTAGTTATTTAAAAAGATTAAAAAAGCAGTAGTTTTTTGGAACGATGACCCGTAAAGTGGTTGTTTTTTGCTATTCACTCGGCTAGTTCGGGATGGGACTGGTGATGGGGTCGTCATACGCCGCTCATGCACCAACTTTTCCTCTCCCTACCAGGTGCTACCTTCCTAGACCTCCCTAATTGATCTGCACAAAGCATTACTGGAGAGGGATGGAAGCAGAGATGGTCAAAACGACACCAAGCCAAGGATGCACGCTAGCCTTTTTGTCACTTTTTGAATTTTTAACTACTATGTGACGATTTACGTGGCAGGGTTATGTGGATCTAAAGGGGTTTGCTTTGTTTTACCAATATTGAGAGCTTTCCGAAGCATCCGCCAGTTCACAACTCCACTCTATAAACAAACTCCTCTAGAAATTGCTGTCTCGGATCCTATCTTTCTTAGTTCTCGGCCGATCGGCAAAAGGGAAAAATTGCATGGTGATGAGGGTAGAGCGGTGGTGGTGTGCCCAAGGCAGCAGCGCAGCAGCAACATCATGGCCTCTCCAGTCTCCACTATGTCCTATCCCTTGAGTTTTAGTGGATCCATCGCCGATGACCATCGCTAGAGGAGTTGCGGCCAGCACAGGGAGTCTCCTGTGGCAGAGACCAACGCGGTGGCTGGAGGGATGTTGTGTGCTGGTTGGAAATGACCCAGGAAAAGCCTCAACACAGTAGAAACCATCCCCAACTACTCTAAGTCCCCTCCTCAGTCCCAATCGGCGGCACACTTCTCTCTCCTTATGTCTTCCCATAGGCGCCCCTTATATCTCGGTCTAGCGTGTAAGGCAATTCCATCACAGTAGCAGCAGCAGCAGCATCTTTTAACTAGTTCTCTTTAAAGCCCAACACCTTTTTTGTCGTGAAAAAACAGGCAACAGAGGCACATACACGGGTTTCCTAACTGGCGCGGTGTGCCTCCGGGCCTCCGCCCGCTACTCAAACCTAAACTTCACTAGCTGATGCGCCACAAGATTGGCTTGATGGTTATTGTTAGAAATGTGTAAGCTATGGAGAAGCTTGGTCATACTCATCGCTTCCATCTTGAGGTAGGACATGTCAAGGTTCCCATTAGAAAGAAAAGATATGACAAACGCACAATCAGTTTCCAAAATAATATGATCATTAGGGATATACCGATACAGAGGCCAGCTCGGCACACCCAAAATTGGGCTTGATCTACACTCGTACAATCCCCAATAAACTCCAGCGATGAAATGATGACATCACCAGATGATTTCCTGAAAATATTATATTTTCTGATTTAGCACTTCTGCAATACAATACCACTAAGTAAAAAAGGGACCGGGAGGACTGGCGACTAGAAGGGACTCGTGATGTAGCGCCGCCGATGGTTCCCTTAAGTCCGTCACCACCACACCCCGACACCCCTTCCTCCCCCTGCTGCACCCTCCTCCCCCCGCCGCCACCTGATGCGCCCTGCAGCAAAGTCTGGATGATCCGAGGAAGGCGACGGTGGGGCTCTTCTCCGGCTGCTCGGCGCTGGTACAGGGGCTGCGATCCATGGATTAGGGACGACTGTCCCTTTTTGGTGAGGCTACCCCATCTAGTGGCGCGCGGGGGCTGTCTGGATGCCAGAGGTCGGCTTGGGCAGCCGGCGGACCACCTGCGGGTTTGGGCCGTGGCATCGATGTCCTGGCGGCTCACATCGCTGTTTTTTCCGCTGCCTACTATCTCGTCTAGGTGCGCTCCAATCGTGCCTGATTTGGCCGTGCTGGCTAGCTAGCTAGTCACCGGTTTGTGGGTGGAGCGAGAGGTGGTGATCCACATCAGTGTAATTCTCTCGTCGGTTTCGGCCGGCCAACGCGAGGATGCCCACTGGTGGTGATATTCTTCTTGGAGACGTCGTTCGTGTCCGTCCTACCTCTTCCCGCCTCACTGCTTCTTGGATGTAAACCCAAAATGTTGTGGGCGGCGATGACGCTTTGAGCGTCGTGTCCTTCCTCAGGGAGTCCTCGTTAGAGCTTCGAGATGGTGGGCACCATTTGGGTCCTTTGGCAGGTCCAGATGCCGTTCCCCTGTTCCTCCAAGGGGCATCTGTTCCGGTGGAGAACCTAGATCTGGGTCTCCCAGATAGGATGATGACGGAGACTATGGTGCTTTTTCCCTCATGAGGGTATTGGTTTGGAGCAGAGGTTCATTAGAAGGGCCAATATGTGGAGCAGTGTTGCATCTCCCGCATTGATGATGGCGGTTCTTAGCGGCGTGGAGCACTCGGTATACAACAATTTTCTAGTAGTGCAATGTACCATCCATTCAGCTGGTGGCCTCTTGGAGTTAAGTAGAGACGATTTCCAAAACAAAATGTGAGATGTTGTATCTGGTCCTGACCCGAACACACATTATTCATTCTCGTGCAAAAACTGTATTGATTCAATAGCCTGCAATAGAAAATGTGTTCAAGAAAGACAACAAAATAAAATGGGCTGCGGCATATAATCAATAACCTGCTATTTTGTGTGCCATATTTTACTTTATGAAAACAAGAACAAAATTATTTAGGTGCATCTCTAGTTAGAACCCAACCAAAATTCATAAAATATCTTAGGTGAAAATACATCAAAATTAATGGACTAAAAAATAGCAGTATTGACCACCACATCCCAAGTGGACAAGTGGTGCATGTTGGAAAGGGTAATCGTTATGACTTCAAGGTCGGTTCATCATGAACCAAAGACTGCACAAATGGTCAAATTCTGCAAAAAATTAATCAATATTCGGAGGACTGTTAACTAACACCTCAGGGAGCATTCTGAAGAAGGGATGATATCAAGGCAGCTTTGTTAACATGATTCTCGACAAGTCGAGAATTTTACCTTTTCAAGCTTGACCTCCTATATGAAGTATCTTATACAACATAGCAACCTAGCCTATATGAAATAACAACTGGGACAATGAAAAGAACTACTACTCAATCTGACCGACCAAAACTAACTGAAATATTTGATTTCAGAATCCACTCCATTCGCTAAAAATGGAAAATCAAAACATGGACTATATCAGTAAATCTTGTAATAGTTATGTTAGATGATAGCTTAGAACTACTTAAGTTAGTACAATCAATCGTGATAAATTAGTGAAATCTCCAGCTTGCTAGTTTTCACTTTTAGTTGCCTACAGATCTCACAGATTGTCAGAGTTCACCAACAAATGCTTTTCCAAGTCGTAAAGAAATCCTAACTCTACATAGCCAGGTGATACATGTAGCACGAAGAGTGTGTGCATGTGTTACTAGCTAGTCGTGTTAGATTGATCTCTTCCCGAATGGGCCCAATGGCCCATTGGACCCTTGACCCACGCCCTGATTGGGGGCGTCCAGCCCAAGCAAGGCTAGTGGGCCCCTATCGCGTAGTGCCATATAGAGGAGGTGGGGACCACGACACAAGGTACGAGGTTCTCCACCGCCACTGTTCCCCACTCCTAATCCTACTCCGATCTAGAGGGAGGCGTTGAAGCGATGGGAGGCCCACCGACGCCATGACCACCACCGCGTCACTCTCTGCCATCACCGCCGTAGCCATCTACCATAGCAACGCCGGCGGGTTCATGTACACAAAGTGAAGGTAGGACTACTGGAAGTCTTAGCCTACTCCGATCTACATTTCTATCAATGGTTTCAGAGCCATGTTAGGCTAAGATCTTCGGTAGAAAAGCAACACATAGAAAGAAAGATCCTCCCCCAAGAACACTAACCCTAACACAGAAAAGAGGGAATAGAAATCCTGCCGGAAAAAGTAGCGCCGCCACACGGCTGTGACGTCTACTACGCAACTTTATTCTTGTAGACTCGTGTTGGGCCTCCAAGCACAGAGTTTTGTAGGACAATAGCAATTTTCCCTTAAGTGGATGACCTAAGGTTTATCAATCCGCGGGAGGCGTAGGATGAAGATAGTCTCTCTCAAGCAACCCTGCAATCAAATACAAGAAATCTCTTGTGTCCCCAACACACCCAATACAATGGCAAATTGTACAAGTGCACTAGTTCGGCGAAGAGATGGTGATAAAAGTGTAGTATGGATAGTAAATATGAGTTTTTGTAGTGCGAACAATAAAAAACAACAAGGTAGTAAATAGTAAAACGGAGCACAAAACGTATTGCAACAATGGAAAATGAGGCCTAGGGTGCATAATTTCACTACTACAATTTCTCAACAATGCTAACATTGTTGGATCATATGATTATACCTCAAAGTGCAATAAAGAATCACTCCCGAGTTCCTATTAGCGGAGAACAAAAGATAGAAATTGTTTGTAGGTACGAAACCACCTCAAAGCTATTCTTTCCCATCAATCTAACCAAGAGTTCATACTAAAATAACACCATATGACACACATCAACCAACTCTAATGTCACCTAGATACTCCAATTTCACCACAAGTATCCGTGAGTTAGTTCTACGATATGCATCAAACAACTTCATGATCATAATATTCAATCCACACAAAGAACTACAAGGAGAACCTACAGTTTCTATCGGAGAAAAGATAATAAAAACGTGCATCAACCCCTATGCATAGATTACCCCAATGTCACCTCGGGAATCCGCAAATTGAGTGCCATAACATACATCAAGTGAATCAATATGATACCCCATTGTCACCTCAGGTATTCATACTGCAAGACATACATCATGTTTTCTCATATCTGAACATTCAATATGACAAGACAAATCTTCAAATGGTAAACATTCAATTCATCACAACAAGAGTAGAGAGGGGAGTAACATCATACGATCCATCTACGTTAACAAAGCTCATGACACATCAAGATCGTGACATCTCAAGACCACGAGAGAGAGAGAGAGGTTAAACATATAGCTACTGGTACAAACCCTCAGACCCGAGGGTGGACTAGTCCCTCCTCATCGTGGTGGCCGTCGGGATGATGAAGATGGCCACCGGTGATGATTTCCCCCTCCGGTAGGGTGCCGGAACAGGATCCCGGTTGGTTTTCGGTGGCTACAGAGGCTTGCAACGGCGGAACTTCCGATCTAGGGTCTCCGTTAGGGTTTTTGGAATATTTGACGATTTATATGGCGAAGAGGGGCTGTGGTAGGCCACCGAGATGTGCACAACACATCGGGGCGCCCCTGGGGGCCCAGGCACGCCCTGGTGGGTTGTGCCCTCCTCGGGGCACCCCCCAGGTGCTGCTCTGGCCCATTGGTTGTCTTCTGGTCCATAAAAAATCCACAAAAAGTTTCTTGGTGTTTGGACTCCGTTTGATATTGATTTCATGCGATGTAAAAAACAAGCAAAAAACATCAACTGGCACTAGGCACTGGGTTAATAGGTTAATCCCAAGAAATGATATCAAGTTGCTATAAAATGATTGTAAAACATCCATGAATGATAATATAACAACATAAATACTTCATAAATTATAGATACATTGGAGACGTATCATGCCCGCCTTCGCCGCCTCCCCACAGTCGTCGCCTCCCCACAGTCGTCGCGGCTTCTAGCCACTGGCCGCTCCTAGCCTGCAGTCGTCGTCGTTGCTCCTGCCGCCTGCATGCCCATGTGCCGACCACTGACCATGGCCGCGTCCCTCCTGGCCACGGTCGCACCGGCGCTCATCTCGCTGATGTCGCCTTTGCAGGGCGTCCTAGACCCTGCCGCAGCCACTGACCGATGGGTCGCCGCGGTAGCATTCGAACGCGGGGTCCTGCGCCCCGAACGGTCGCCCGAAACCGGATTCCGGCGAGATCCGGCGTCTCTCCGCCATGGGAGCGCTCCCCGGTCTCCACAGGCGCTGGTGCCAATGTGGCCGACCGGGGCCACCACCTTAGGTCACTGTCGAGTGGCCCCAGGGGCCCGGCTGGCCTTGTTAACCCAGTCAACGGCTGACTGGGCATGGCCGAGGCACTGCCCGTGGGTCCCCCATGGGCCTCGTTGACTGGTCAACTAGTCTGCTGACAGTTGATGCAGTAATGACGTCATATTTTCCTTTTTGGACGAATTAAGTAGTTAAAATAATCCCAAAATATTGTGAAAACTTTGAAAATGCATAGAAATTAAACCATAACTCGGTTGAAACAGATTTACGTATGAAAGTTGTTCAGAAAAATCCAATGAATCCGAATATGTGGTCCGTTCATCTGTCACATGCCCCTAGCATGCTAAACTTGGAACCGCCCCCCTCTTTCATCTGTCCGGAAAATGCGAGATACCGGGAAAACAATCCCGGATGTTTTCCCCTTCATATGTAGCATGTAGCACTGAGTTAGGTCACCCCTAGCACCGCGTACTGCCATTTATGCTTTGTTATGCTTTGATTGCTCTATTATTTATTGTGTTTCCCCTCCGTTACTTTTTTTCGGTAGACCCAGACACCGCGGTTGAACTAGTGATTGACTACTTCACCGTTGAAGATCCGTATCTATCTGTCGAGCTTCCAGGCAAGCAAACCCCCCATTGATCATTCCGATATCGCCCATCCCTTTCTCTCTTATGCTTGCATTGGAACTGCTACTACATTATGTATGATCCTACTCTGATGCATAGCCTATTTTTGTTACCTGCTTTCATACTGTTATCTACAATTTTTATTGTTCCATGCTGTTATATTATCATTCTTGGATGTTTTACAATCATTTTAAAGTCATTTTATATCATTTTTTTGGTACTAACCTATTGACATAGTGCCAAGTGCCAGTTGTTGTTTTCTGCATGTTTTTGACAGCGCGGGAAATCAGTATCAGACGGAGTCCAAATGCCACGACAATTTACGATGACTTTTTATGGACCAAAAGGAAGAAGTTGGGCCCTGGTTGCATGTGGGGGAGTCTCGAGGAGGGGACAACCCACCAGGGTGCGCCAGGAGGCCACGTCGTGCCCTGGTGGGTTGTGCCCACCTTGGGTGCCCCCCCGGACCGCCTCTTTGCTCTATAAATACCCCAAATATTCCAGAAACCCTAGGGGAGTCGACGAAATATTCATCCAGCCGCCGCGGAGTCCAGAACCACCAAGATCCAATCTAGACAATATCATGGAGGGGTTCACCACTTCCATTGGTGCCTCTCCTATGATGCGTGAGTAGTTCTTTGTAGACCTACGGGTCCGTAGTGAGTCGATAGATGGCTTCCTCTCTCTCTCTCTCTCTCTCTCTCTCTCTCTCTTGATTATCAATACAATGGTCTCTTGGAGATCCATATGATGTAAGCCTTTTTGCGGTGTGTTTGTTGGGATCCGATGAACTTTGAGTTTATGGTCAGATCTATGTTTTTATCCATGAAAGTTATTTGAGTCTTCTTTAATCTCTTATATGCATGATTTCTTATAGCCTTGTATTTCTTCTCCGATATTTGGGTTTTATTTGGCCAACTTGATCTATTTATCTTGCAACGGGAAGAGGTGCTTTGTAGTGGTTCGATCTTACGATGCTTGATCCCAGTAACAGAAAGGGAACCGATACGTATGTATCGTTGCTACTAAGGGTAAGAAGATGAGATCTATATCTGTTGCAATAGATAAACGGATATCATCTACATCATGTCATCGTTCTTATTGCATTACTCCGTTTTCTCATGAACTTAATACACTAGATGCATGCTGGATAGCGGTCAATGTGTGGAATAATAGTAGTAGATGCAGGCAGGAGTTGGTCTACTAATCTTGGACGTGATGCCTATATAATGACCATTGCCTGGATATCGTCATGATTATTTGAAGTTCTATCAATTGTCCAACAGTAATTGTTTTCCCACCGTTTTCTACTTTTCTCGAGAGAAGCCACTAGTGAAACCTATGGCCCCCGGGTCTCTTTTCATCATATTTGCCTTTGCGATCTATTTTCCTTTGCATTTATTTTCAGATCTATTAAACCAAAAACACAAACATACCTTGCTGCAATTTATTTGTTCCGCGATCCGTTATTTTTCCAATCTGCAAATTTTATGTCACGTTATTTTCCTATCTTGAGGCGTCGTAACCGAAAGGGATTGACAACCCCTTTAACACATCAGGTTGCGAGTATTTGTTATTTGTGTGCAGGTGCTGTTTACGTGGTGTGAGGAGGTTCTCCTACTGGTTTGATAACCTTGATCTCATCACTGAGGGAAATACCTACCGTCGCTATACTGCATCATCCCTTCCTCTTTGGGAAAATACCAACGTAGTTCTAGAAGACATCAAAAGGAATTTCTGGCACCGTTGCTGGGGAGGATCTTCAACATCAACCAGGTTCCTAATCACAAATCTCATCTCCTCACAATTTACATTATTTGCCATTTGCCTCTCATTTTCCTCTCCCCGACTTCACAAAAATTTGCCGTTTTATTCGCCCCTCTTTTTCGTTCGTCGTTTTCTCGCCAGATCTGTTTTTGTGTGCGTTCTTGTTTGTGTTGTCATGATGTCTCAAAGAAAATATTATGATGTTCCTTATCCAAATATTTTGCTTGAAATTGAGAAATGTACTAAGGAATATATGACTACACAATTTGAGCATAATAAATAATTTACTGAAGAACTTAAGGAACATTACATTGTGTTAGAAGCTATAACAAAACAACTTGATGATATTAGTAGAGAAGTTTGCAATCTTCAATCTAAGTATCCTTTTGCTGAAAGTTTGTTGGGAAAAATATTCGATGCACAAGCCACTTTAGTAAATCAAATGGCCGCTAAACCAATCTTTTAGAAGATAAAAGTGATAAAGATCTGAAAGTGATTGGTGTTTCTTCTATTGATTCTTTGTTTAGTAAATTTAAGATTGATGAAAAAGGAAGAAGAGTCAACTTTAGTTAGAAGGCATCACTATAATTCGGAGGGTGAAAATCTTGTTGAAAAAATTGATAAAAGTGGGTTTGAAGAGGTCAAAACTTTAACTAGTGAGGTCCCACTATTTTGGATTACGAAGACTTTAATTATGATAATTGCTCTTTGATTGATTGTATTTATTTGTTGCAATCCATGATAAATTCACCCCATGCTTATGAACAAAATAAATCTTTTACTAAACATATTGTTGATGCTATGATGAAATCTTTTGAAGAAAAATTGGAATTAGAAGTTTCAATTCCTAGAAAATTACATGATGAATGGGAACCTAATATCAAACTTAAGATTAAAAATTTTGAGTGTTTTTCTTTATGTGACTTGGGTGCTAGTGTTTCTACAGTTCTGAAATCTTTATGTGATGTGCTTGGTCTTTCTAATATTGAAGAATGCTCTTTAAATTTGCACTTAGCGGATTCTACTATTAAAAAGCCTATGGGAAGGATTAATGTTCTTATTCTTGCAAATAGGAATTATGTGACCATAGATTTTATTGTTCTTGATATTGATTGCAATCCGTCTTGTCGAATTATTCTTGGTAGACCGTTTTTGCGTAGTATCGGTGCCGTGATTGATATGAAAGAAGGCAAAATTAAATTTCAATTTCCACTAAGGAAGGGAATGGAACACTTTCCTAGAACAAGAATTAGGCCACTGTATGAATCAATCATGAGGGCATCTTATGGATCTAGGACCAAAGATGACAAAACTTAGATCCTACGCGTTATGCCTAACTAGGGGCGTAAAACGATAGCGCTTGTTAGGAGGCAACCCAATGAATAAAATTTATTTTTACCTTTTTTCTTTCTGTTCTTGAGTGTTAGCACAATTATGCTACTGTTATGATTGTGTTTTTTGTGTTTTAGTTAGTGTTTGTGCCAAGCAATGCCTTTGGATAGACTTGGGTGAAAGTTTATTTGATCTTGCTGAAAAACCGAAACTTTTGGGCTCACGAGATTCGTTGTCATTTTTTATGGAAGAGTGCTTTTAAGTTGATTCTTTTTGAATAAGATTAATAGAAAAATTCCTCACGTCCACCAACTTATTTCATAATTTCTGGAGTCAGAAGTATTCAAAATATTCAGATTGCTACAGACTGTTCTGTTTTTGACAGATTCCGTTTTCTTTGCGTTGTGTGCTTGTTTTGATGATTCTATGGTTTTCTTTGATGAGTTTTTGCCATAGAAAAGTTGGAATACAGTAGAAATAATGCAAAAACAAAATAAGAATAGGTTTGCTACATTACTTATAGTAGTGGTTTGTTTTCTTATACTAAGGGATCTCATGAAGGTTTTGTTTGAGTTTTGTGTGATTGAAGTTTTCAAGTTTTTGGTTATCTTACGATGGATGAAGGAATAAGAATAAGAAAAAGTCTAAGCTTGGGGATGCTCGAGGCACCCCAAGATAATATTCAAAGAATTATCAAGAAACTAAGCTTGGGGATGCCACTCACGCTTTCTTCTAACAACCATCTGTATTTTACTTGAAACTATATTTTTATTTGTCACATGATGTGAGTTTTGCTTGGAGCGTCTTGTATGATATGAGTCTTTGCTTGTTTTTCTATGTGTTTTAAGTGTTGAATCCTTTCTGGACACACCTTTTAAGAGAGCCAAATAAAATTATGCTATGCTTGCTCCTATGCTTCACTTAAATTTTTAGAGCCATGGACTTGCTCTAGTACTTCACCTGTATCTTTTTGAGCACGGTGTGCTTTGTTAATTTTGAAGAAATGCTCTCATGCTTCACTTAGATTTATTTGGGAGTTAATAAAATTTTAAGAAATTCTCTCTTGCTTCACTTAGATTATTTTGAGAGAAAGAAAAAGAATTATGCTCATGATCTTCACTTATATTTGTTTGAGCTTATCAAAAGTAACATGTGAAAAATAGTCCCAAAGTGATAGATATCCAAGGAGGATATAATAAAAACTTTCATGAAGATCATTAGACAAAATAAACTTGATTCTTAGTAATGGTCTTGAGATATGACGATATGATATGTGAGTCATGTTGATGAGTAATTGTGCTTTAGTAAGAATATTGATGTTAAGGTTTGTGATTCCCTATGCAAGCACGAAATTCAATAGTTATGCAATGAAATTTATATCCTACTTACGGTGCATTATTCGGTGTTACTTATTCTTAATGCTTGGGTAGGAGATTTTTTGCTTTTTGGTTGGTCGCTTCTCAATATTTTTGCTAGCCTTCATTTTGCACTAAGTATGATCTCTACTTGTGCATCCAAAACCTTTTAAACCAGTTTTGCCATATGTGTCCACTATACCTACCTATATGTGGTATTTCCATGCCGTTCTAAGAAAATTTGCATGTGCCATCTCTAATGTTCAAAATAAATTTCTATTTTTTGTGCTCTACTACTTGCGAGGCGGTAAAGGGTAGCCAATATTTTCCATGCTAGATGTGTTATTCTCATGATGAGTGTTTATTCACTTGTCATTGCACGAGAGTACGAAAAAGGTATTAAGGATGCCCCATCCCGAAATGAATAACGAATACTTTATGTTGTCAAATAATAAATTCCTTGGAAAGTGTTGGTATGGAGGGCACCCATGGATATGGCTAGCCATTGAAAGTGAAAGTTATGGTGGAAAAAGGAATAAACTTTATTTTCTATTTGGGAACCGCCTATGATGTATCTAGCATGGAAAGTGTTGGGATGCTCCAAGTTGTTTTCGTTGCTAGGAAAAGTATGCCTCTCAAAAATAATTTTATCTCTCAATTTAAGTTTTGAGCTCTGGCACCTCTACAAATCCCCACTTCCCTCCGCGAAGGGCCTTTCTTTTACTTATGCAATTTTTATTTTGAATTTGAGTCTCCACCTTCTCTTATAAAGCACCAACTAAGGGGCACTATGATCATATTTGAGCATTGGGCTTAGCTAATATTTGACTGTGTTTCATGAATGGATCAATGATTGAGCATAATGGGCTATGGATAACTTGATTTAGTGTTGATATTTTGAAAGACGTGTTTGCTTGTTGGTATGTGTCCGTGTCAAAACCGGTGGATCTCGGGTAGGGGGTCCCGAACTGTGTGTCTAAGGCTAATGGTAACAGGAGACTGGGGACACGATGTTTACCCAGGTTCGGGCCTTCTCGATGGAGGTAATACCCTACTTCCTGCACGATTGATCTTGATGATATGAGTATTACAAGAGTTGATCTACCACGAGATCGTAGAGGCTAAACCCTAGGAGCGAGACTATGATTCTGATTGTTCTTGTCCTACGGACTAAACCCTCCGGTTTATATAGACACCGGAGGGGGCTAGGGTTACACAGAGTCGGTTACAGAGAAGGAGATCTAACATCCAAATCGCCAAGCTTGCCTTCCACGCCAGGGAGGGTCCCATCCGGACACGGGACGAAGTCTTCAATCTTGTATCTTCATAGTCCAACAGTCCGGCCAAAGTATATAGTCCGGCTGTCCAGATACCACCTAATCCAGGACTCCCTCAGTAGCCCCTAAACCAGGCTTCAATGACGATGAGTCCGGCGTGCACATTGTCTTCGGCATTGCAAGGCGGGTTCCATCTCCGAATACTCCAAAGTAGATTTCAAACACTTAAATCGTGTCCGGCTCTGCAAGACAAATTTCACATACGACTGTAAAGAGAACAATATTCCATAAATCTAATCTACTGACAACTTTTGCAGAGCGACATCATGCCATGATCCGGTCATTATTCGAACCATTTTTTCCAACGAGCTACTGCGCATATCGCGAGGCGGTTTCCTTGGCACGTCTTGTCGAAGCAGAGATCGTGTCCCCTTATTGCGGGACTCTCATCAATACGGGTGTGGGTAACCCAACCGCACCGCCAATTACGGTGAGTGGGAAATGAGCAGGTTCTACCGGGCAAGCGGGGAGGCGCAAAGTTAGATTCCTCCTATAAAGAGGAAAGGCCTCATCCTTTTCACCCACGCCTCCTTCTCCTACTGCTCGTCCATCCACTTTCGCTCGAGCCCTAACGCCCAAGCGTTCATTTTCTCCACCAACAAAAGGTTCTCCGAAAATGTCCGGATCCGGAGCAGGAAGCAAATGGATGGCCTCTACCGTCCAGGAAAGGATATCAAAAAGCTTTGGGAGGCCGAGTATCTGGCCAAGAAAATCGGCCACCGTCTTCCGACGGCGGGACAGATTGTCCCCACTCCGGATCCCCACAAAAGGGTTGTGTTCCTCCCTCATTTTATCCGCGGGCTCGGGTTTCCCCTTCACCCATTTGTTCATGGCATCATGTATTATTACGGTATCGATTTTCATGATCTATCCCCTAATTCCTTCCTCAACATCTTGACGTTTATCGTCGTTTGCGAGGCCTTTCTCCGTATCTCGCCACACTTCGGCTTATGGCTGAAGATTTTCAATGTGAAGCCCAAGGTGGTGAACGGCGAGCACGCCGAGTGCGGAGGCTCCATGGTGAGCAGGATGCCCAAGGTCACATGTCCGACAGGTACTTTCAATGATTCCGTCAAGGAGTGGCAACAGCAGTGGTTCTACATCACTGAGCCGCACGGAAAAAAGTGGGTCGCTGCTCCCGAATTCTGATCCGGAGCCCCCTTGCGGCTTACGTCCTGGCCCAAGAAGGGCTTGAACTGGTCTTCGTCAGACGAACTATCGGTGCTCCAGACACGTGTCAAGGGTATTGAAGACAAGGACATCAAGCTTGTTGATGTAGTCTAGCTTATGTTGGTCTGCCTGGTTCTTCCTTTTCAGCATCGAGCCTGCAATTTGTGGGAGTATGACCTGGCCGAGCACCAGACCCTGTGTGGGCTTTATGGCTCTTCACACAAGGATATCTGGAAGGTGCTTTTTAAGTCTGGGAAACCGTGGCCGGACTCCGACGAGGACCGCGGGTACCAACTGTCCTGCCCTACAAGTTTGATAAGTCATCATTATGTTTTGTCCATCCATATGTTTCATTGGCATATCCTGAGGAAGATGCTCTAACGTGCTTCCCACAATTATCCTAGGGATGGACGAAGAAGGCGAGGCAGATACACTGTCCAGTCCCGCTGCCAGAAGAACCGGTCGGACTACTTCTAACAAAGATGCTGGTCCCGGCGCCTTACGAGGCACCAAAGAAAGAGGCCTACAAAGAGGCCAAGGAGACCAGAAGCAACCTCCGTCGTCGTGATGCTTTGGACACAAAATCTGAAGACTCCAACGCCCATCTCTCCTCCGAAGGAAGAAGAGGAGGAAGAAGACGAGTCCCCCATGGGGGGAGGAAAGAAATGGATGGCCTCCTCACCCTTGGAAGCCGAATTGCCTAAGAGGGGAAAAACTCCCCTACCAGAGGCGTCCACCACGGCTACCGACAGCAGCCCGGAGTGGGATCCCAGGGCCCAGCCCCTGGTAAACTCATGAGTACACAAAATCCGAACACACCTATGCGTCCAGGATCATTGAGGCATAATAATTTAATTGGTGTTGCACTTTTTGCAGCCCGGTGAGGTCTCGCGCCGAACAGTCCTCATTGGAGGATTCGTTGAGGTCAGATGCTCTAGAGAGCGAGACACCTCCGAAGGCCCCTTCCCCGAAGCTCGGGCATGACACCGAGGCGTCGTCCCAGAAGGACCTAGACCAGGGGGCATACCTCAGGGGCCGGATATATGAGAGTGGCGGCTCCCATGAGCGTCGACGGCAGGGGCGATCTTGAATTCGGCCAACAGCCGGACACAGTCCCGGACACCTTTGAGGCTCCTGAATCGGGAAGGCAACCCCCCTTGACTGGAGGAGGCAAGCATGCTCCGCCGATGACCTCTGTCCAACCAAAGGCACAAGGCAGCTTATCGACAGTGCGAAAGAGTGCTTCCATCATCGATGAACATCGCGCCCTTATGGGCGCGGTGATTGAAAAGATTTAGTTCGCGGAGAGCGGTCTGAATGAATCATGCATCAGCCTTATAAGAGGCTTTGAGGTATGTTTTAGGAGCTTTTGTATATTGTCACAGTATGGATAGTAGCCCCTGATACACTGTCTGGTGAAAAAAGAGAACCGAACAGGGGATCAAATTTCCGTTCGCAGGAGACTCATTTGATGACATGCCCTTCTTCTTTTATAAACAGGCGTCTGTAGTGACTGCCACCTCTCATACTGCAGAGGTAGCCGGACTAAAGCAGAGTCTGGAGCGGGCCGAAGAAGAACTTGGCCGAGTGAAGAAGCAGTTGGAGGACAATTGAGGTATGTTGAAACCTTGTTAAGTTTAGCACAAATAAGTATGTGTGCTGGATAAAAGTATTTATATTGCATGCTCTAGGGACAAATGCCGAAATTGAGGCGCTTAAGAAGGCTGTGTCTTTTTCCGAAAAGAAGGCAGCCACGGAGCAGGCTCTTTGCGAGAAGCACGAGGCCAGGGTCATTGAAGCTGACTGAGAGCTTCAGGAGGGCATTACGAAAAGCAAGACTTTGGAGCAGAGTCTATTAGGGAAGGAATCCGAACTCTCCCAAGGTCTCCAAGGCGCAAATGATGCTCGGGAAGAAGCCCAAGGTGCTCTGAAGGAGATTTAGAAGGCGAGGAAGATTGCGGCTGGTAAGGCTGTTTCTTATTCAAAGCGATTTCTATGTAGTAATAGGAGAAGTTCAAGGTGACAAATTGAACTGATTTCTCCAGGGGTGTTTGCGGAGCTGCCCCGCAGCATATATGATGCCGCTCAATTCTATCGAGCTGAGAAGAAGAAGACTGCGGAAAAGCTCTTCTGGTCGTAGAATTTGGCGTCGAATTATCCGTGCCATTTGTTGACCAGCTGAAGCAGTTGGTTGAACTGCACCAGGCGGCCTAACTAGCCATGAACGACTTGATTCTCCGGCTATGGCCTGCCGAGTCAATTCCAAGCAGTTCCTTCAGGCTCGTGAAGCGAATTGTGAGTGCTTGTCCTTGGCTCGAAGTCATTAAGCAGTCGGTCTATATAGAAGGTGCGCGAATGGCATTTGCTCGCGCAAAAGTGCACTGGGGAAAGCTGGATGCTGAAAAGCTGATGACCGAGGGACCGCCAGAGGGGAAGGAGCACCGCAAGCCCGAATTATATTATGATAGTGTCCTGAAAGGAGCCCGCCTTATGGCTGAGCAATGTACCAAAGACATTGTATTTCCATGAAGACAGTCATGCTGTCCTTTGTAAGGCAGAACAAAGTCACCTTTATTTATATATTGCCTGTTATATGAAAGTTTTTCCTCCTGCACGGCCGTTTTATATATTAATCTTGAGAGTTGGCCAGTCGTCAGCTTCTGCCCCCACGTAGAAAGTACGGGGGTGTTCGGGATAACCCTGCACACTCTTTATCCCATTTTTGGGTCCATGAAGGAGGTGTTCAGCACACCGAACCAGGCAATCAGACTATAGGGCTTTATCACTCTCACTTAGCCATAGGACTTCTAGTATGGTAGGCGCAGCCCCTGGTGTTCGAAAGACCGTACGGGGGGGTATAACAGCACCTGATCGGAAGACCAATCCGTCGCACTCTGCATTTGCTATGGCATTATGCGGAATAAATCCTTAAAGATTTTACAACCTCTCGAACAGCTGACCAGCTCTCGCCGTATCATGACAGTCAGTTTTCGGCTTTCTCTACTGAGGTGCTCGTCCGGAAGAACCGGGACACAATCGCAGTAGTTCTCCCAGCGCTACTTTATTCGATATAGCGGAACGTAAGGTACCAAAACATGGGAGCTGGGTAAACCCAACTAATGACCCAAGACATGATTCAGAGATGATGCATATAATGCTATAAGTTCGGGGTGCTGAGCGACCGAGAAGGTGGCCGGACTTTGGTGCCATAGTATAGGTACAATGAAGCCCCAGGCGTATTAAGGCATGACACGATGTGCGGATGCCGTTTATGACGAAAGGTGTTAATGCGAAATAACAGTAGGTAAGTGTCATGTAACTCTATATGTTGTATTCAGGTGACACGTCTATGCATATGAGTACGATTGATGTTATGGGAAGAGGTATGATGGCGGAACCCGTTGAGACCGGACGGGAGGAAGATGTGTGCGGATCCGAAGTATATTTGGATTGTCCTCTGGGGGAATATTTATATATTCCCTCTTTATGCATCCAAGATGATTCCATGTCGCCAGTCCTGTTCTGCGCAAAAGCGAGCCTGCAAAGAAAATGCTTAGAGACATTTGTGTGTCATGGAGCGGTTGAACCGCGGGGTGTGGCCCTTCCCAACTTATGCCGGAGTGCTTGATTAGAGCCTGGTCGAGCCAAGCTGTCATGTCGTGAAGTAGTTCAGACTCCTTTGTTGGTGTCCGGGAGGTTGGTTGTCGAATCAAGGTTTGATAAAAAGGCATAACTCGCTGCTTCTGTGGCGGTATACTTTTCGGCACCGAGGTGGAGTTCGACCTTGCGCCTAATTGTGACTATGTCATGTGGGCCTGGTATTTTAAGCTTGCCATAGCCACAATGCGGTATCGCGTTGAATCGAGCCAACGCGGTTCGTCCCGGCAGTACGTAATAGTTACCGATAAGGGGGACAATGTCGAAGACTAACTCTTCGGTATGGTGATTGTTTGGTGATCCGAAGACAACCTCCAGGGTGGTGGGCCTGTACAACTGATCTTCGCACCTGGTATGACACCTTGAGGAGATGTTTTTAGCAGGTTTGATCCTCTAGCAATCAATACCTATCTGGTGCACTGTGTCCTGGTGCATCAAGTTTGGGTTGCTGTCTCTGCCAATAGTGGCTCGTGTGAGGTGGAACCCACCAACTATTGGGTCGAGGATAAGTGCGACTGGATTGCCATGGTTGATATTGCCTGGACGGTTTGTATGATCGAAGATGATCAGCCGTATTTTTATACTGTGAGGTGACTCGCTTTGTTGAGTCGACGTCCCGAAGAGTACACATTCGTTCCCATTTGGGGATGTGGATGGTGTTTATGATGTTTCACCGCTTTGGCTTGCGGAAGAAATTTCTTTTGCCCTATATCGCTTGATGATCTCGGCTCCTTGTTGTCTTCTTTGCTTTGAGACCCCTTCTCATTGTTTTCGGGGCCTGGCCTGCCAGCTTGTTTGAAGACCCGGCATTCTCTATTAGTATGATTGGCTGCCATTCTTGGGGCACCATGAATTTGACATGGGCGGTCAAGTATGCGGTCCAGGCCGGATGGGCCTGAATTGTTCTTTTGAAGTGTCCTTTTCCGCTGACCGGACTGAGAGCCATGAAATCCGACATTGAGTGCCATGTCTTGGGCGGCATCATTGTTCTTGTGATGCTTATGTTTGTTGCGTCGAGGTTTACGGATGCTGTCTCTGGCCTCTGATGTGCCAGGGGTGCTTGCTATGTTGTTGTTATGAGCCAGCCAGCTATCTTCGCCCGCACAAAAGTGGCTAATGAGTGTCGTTAGGGCCTCCATGGACATCGGTTTCTCTTGGCCGAGGTGTCGGGCGAGCCACTCATCGCGGATATTATGCTTAAAGGCTGCTATGGCTTCGGTATCCGAACAGTCGGCGATTTGGTTCTTTTCTGTTAGGAACCGAGTCCAGAATTTCCTGGCTGACTCTTCGGGCTATTGGGTAATGTGACTTAATTAAGTCATCAGCATTCGTTGGTCGCACGTAGGTTCCTTGGAAGTTGTCGAGGAACGCATCCTCCAGGTTTTCCCAACTGCCGATGGAGTTCGCCAGCAGGCTATTCAGCCATTGTCGAGCCGGTCCTTTGAGTTTAAGGGGAATATACTTGATGGCATGTAGATCATTACCGCGGGCCATGTGAATGTGGAGAAAGAAACCTTCGATCCATACCGCGGGGTCTGTTGCTCCATCGTATGATTCGATGTTTACGGGTTTAAACCCTTATGGGAATTCATGATCTGTTACTTCATCAGTGAAGCAGAGGGGGTGTGTGGCGCCACTATGCCGGGCTATGTCATGACGCAGTTCGGCTAAGTATGGTCGGTTATGTTCGGCCCGGCCGGACTTATTGTTAGTGTATCTGGCATGACGGTCATCGTCATGTGTTGTGGCCTGCCCCTGCGATCCGTAGATCGATCTTGGTTGTACTGCTTTGGTTTCCAGTATATCTCGCAGGTCCTGTGTATTGCCCCGGGCAGCAATGTATTGGCGTCGGGTTGCGGGCTGGTATTTGGGCTGATACGCCATTTATCTCGGCCACGACGTGGCCGGTCAGCCTCGTCCTATGCTGGTAGTGTAGGATCTAGGGCCTCCTCCTCAAGTGGCAACTTGTGCTTTGGGTAACCTTTGGTGGGGAGCTCGAGTCCGTATTCCTCGGCTGCCAGGACCTCGGTCCATCTGTCTGTGAGCAGATATTGATCAGCTTGGAGCTGCTGTCGCTTCTTCTTCAGGGTTCTTGCAGTGGCTATAAGCCGGTGCTTGAAGTGCTCCTGCTCTACGGGATCCTCAGGCACACCGAATTCGTCGTTGCCGAGGCTCACCTCGTCTTCGGAGAGAGGCATATAATTTTCATCCTCCAAGTCTCCATCTGTCGCCTGTTCGCCTACTCGAAGGTAGGCTGATCTGGACTGTATTCTTCTTCGGCACCATCCGGATTGTTTTCATCTCCTGTGCCGGTATTGATGTGGCGGGGCTTAGAGCGGCGCCGATGACGCCCATGTTTTGATTGCTTCCCTAAGGGGTTATCCTCTATTGCCTCATCGCCATTGTTTTCTTTGGGGGTGTCCACCATATATATATATCATACGAGGAGTTGGCTGTCCAACGCTCTGTGGGCGGGGGTTCTTGTTCTTATCCTGCATCGTTGTCCATACCGTCGATATCTTTGGAGTCGAAGTCAAGCACGTCGGTTAAATCATCGACAGTGGCAATGAAGTGGGTGGTGGGTGGGTAACGAATTTCTTCGTCATCTACTTCCCACTCGAGTCGGACATAGTTTGGCCAAGAGCCTCCTGACAAAGAGGGAGACCTTAATGAATTCAGCATGTCGCCGAAGGGCGAGTGCTGAAAGATATCTGCAGTGGTGAACTCCATTACCGGAGCCCAATCTGATTCGATGGGCCCGGACGCGGGCGATCCGGAACTTATGGTCGGACACAAGTCCGGTGACATAGATTTCCTTAGAGGTGGAGTCTGTGTTCGGCTCTACCGCCGATGAGTATGCGGCCTCCATGGTGGGGTCCATCCACCCATCCTCGGGCAACACGATCTGCCCCGGATTTAGGTCTGGAGCTACTACAGGTGCGATATCCCGAATATTGTCCGACAGCAGATCTAAGTCGTGCTGGTTGTGACCGTTCGGCGCTCCTAGCGTAGGCTTGAATCCGTCGAAGATCAAGTCTCTGCGGATATCGGCCGTGTAATTAAAATTTCCGAACCTGACCTGACGGCCAGGGGCGTAGCTGTTGATCTGCTCCAGATGGCCAAGTGAATTGGCCCGCGGTGCGAAACTGCCGAACACGAAGATCTGTCCAGGGAGAAAAGTCTCACCCTGGACCGCGTCGTTGTTGATAATTGAAGGAGCCATCAAGCCTTGCAGCGACAACACATAGGAACTCTCAATGAAAGCACCAATGTCGGTGTCAAAACCGGCGGATCTCGGGTAGGGGTCCCGAACTATGCGTCTAAGGCTAAAGGTAACATGAGACTGGGGACACGATGTTTACCCAAGTTCGGGCCCTCTCGATGGAGGTAATACCCTACTTCCTGCTTGATTGATCTTGATGATATGAGTATTACAAGAGTTGATCTACCATGAGATTGTAGAGGCTAAACCCTAGGAGCTAGCCTATGATTCTGATTGTTCTTGTCCTACGGACTAAACTCTCCGGTTTATATAGACACCGGAGGGGGCTAGGGTTACACAGAGTTGGTTACAGAGAAGGAGATCTAACATCCGAATCGCCAAGCTTGCCTTCCACGCCAGGGAGAGTCCCATCCGGACATGGGACGAAGTCTTCAATCTTGTATCTTCATAGTCCAATAGTCCGGCCAAAGTATATAGTCCGGCTGTCCGGATACCCCCTAATCCAGGACTCCCTAAGTATGCTTGAGTATCAAAGTCTTCATGTCAAAACTAGAATATTGCTTTGAATCATATAAAAGTCCATATGTCCATGCTATAAAGAAAAGAATGTAATGAACATATTAGGCAGCATTCCACATCAAAAATTCTGTTTTTATCATTTACCTACTCGAGGACGAGCAGGAATTAAGCTTGGGGATGCTGATACATCTCTGACGTATCTATAATTTTTTATTGTTCCATGCTGTTATATTATCATTCTTGGATGTTTTACAATCATTTTAAAGTCATTTTATATGATTTTTTGGTACTAACCTATTGACATAGTGCCAAGTGCCAGTTGCTGTTTTCTGCATGCTTTTTACATCACAAGAAATAAATATCAAATGGAGTCCAAATGCCACTACGATTTAAGATGATTTTCTATGGATGAAAAGGAAGAAGTTGGGCCCTGGTTGCACTTGGGGGGAGTCCCAAGGAGGGGACAACCCACCAGGGTGCGCGAGGACGCCCTGATGCGCCCTGCTGGGTTGTGTTCACCTCGGGTGCCCCCCGTGCCGCTTCTTTGCTCTATAAATACCCCAATATTCCAGAAACCCTAGGGGAGTCAATGAAATGTTCATCCAGCCGCCGCAGAGTCCAGAACCACCAAGATCCAATCTAGACACCATCATGGAGGGGTTCAGCACTTCCATTGGTGCCTCTCCTATGATGCGTGAGTAGTTCTTTGTAGACCTGCGGGTCTGTAGTGAGTAGCTAGATGGCTTCCTCTCTCTCTCTCTCTCTCTCTCTCTCTCTCTTGATTATGAATACAATGATCTCTTGGAGATCCATATGATGTATGTCTTTTTGCTGTGTGTTTGTTGGGATCCGATGAACTTTGAGTTTATGATCACATCTATGTTTTGATCCATGAAAGTTATTTGAGTCTTCTTTGATCTCTTATATGCATGATTGCTTATAGCCTCTTATTTCTTCTCTGATATTTGGGTTTTGTTTGGCCAACTTGATATATTTATCTTGCAATGGGAAGAGGTGCTTTGTAGTGGGTTCGATCTTACGGTGCTTGATCCCAATGACAGAAAGGGAACCGACATGTATGTATCGTTGCTACTAAGGATAACAAGATGAGATCTATATCTGCTGTAATAGATAAATGGGATCTCATCTACATCATGCCATCGTTCTTATTGCATTACTCCGTTTTCTCATGAACTTAATACACTAGATTCACGCTGGCTAGCGGTCGATGTGTGGAGTAATAGTAGTAGATGTAGGCAGGAGTCGGTCTACTAATCTTGGACGTGATCCCTATATAATGATTATTGCCTGGATATTGTCATGATTATTTGAAGTTCTATCAATTGCCCAACAGTAATTGTTTTCCTACCGTTTGCTATTTTTCTCGAGAGAAGCCACTAGTGAAACCTACGGCCCCCGGGTCTCTTTTCATCATATTTGCCTTTGCGATCTATTTTCCTTTGCATATATTTTCAGATCTATTAAACCAAAAACACAAAAATACCTTACTGCAATTTATTTGTTCTGCGATCCATTTATCCAATCTCCAACATTTATCTCACATTATTTGCCTATCTTGAGGCGCCGTACCCGAAAGGTTGACAACCCCTTTAACACGTGGGTTGCGAGTATTTGTTATTTGTGTGCAAGTGTTGTTTACGTAGTGTGAGGAGGTTCTCCTACTAGTTCAATAACCTTGGTCTCATCACCGAGGGAAATACATTGCTATACTGCATCATCCCTTTCTCTTTGGGGAAATACCGACGTAGTTCTAGCAGACATCACCTTACCTGCTTATTCTAAACTGCTTAGTATAGGTTGTTTAGAGATCCATCAGTGACCCCCCACCTTGTCCCAGTTGACCCGCTTGATGAATGATGACTCGATCAATGTGATCGACGTCCAGACCCTGACACCGCACATCTCCCCCCTTAGTTGTACGACTCTGCAGATTTACTATCGAGTGTCGAGGGTGATACCTCGTCAGCACTTCTGATGTTAACCCTGTCATGTAACTATTCGGTCGTGGTCATCGAGGGTGATTGCTCCTTCACCACTCTTGATAACAACTTTGTCATGCAACCCCTGATGTGTGGACCAGCAAGGGTGATTCCTCCAAGTCCACCCTGGCAGGGTGATTCCTCAAGTTTACCCCTTGCTGTTTTGGACACACGGTAACTTTGACTTACCATAGAACCATGAACACATTGGGTCGGCCCTGAGGGGTACCCGTGAGTGATGTGAAGTTGGTTTGACCTGGAGGGTAACTGAGAGATAATTACGTGGCACGGTTGGGCATTCTTAGCCCTTGCCGTAAGTCCACGAGACGGGGCAAGAGGGTCACATGATCGTGAGTCTCCGCTCATTACCGCACACCCCCAATACACTAACAATTTGGATATTTGATCCAAGTAGGCCTCTAGCCTTTTTCACACTGACCACCACGCGGAAATAAGTATGGGCACTATGCGTCGTATGATTCTACTGAAAGCTCACTAACGTCAGCAACTGAGAGGTGCATGCCGGGTTGGACTGGTTAGGCCTGCACTTGTATAAGGAGGCTAGGTCTGCTCACCGGCCGAATTCGCAATGTGCAGGATTGCAAAGGATGATTGGCCCATGACCCTTTCGCATTTAGGATGTTGCAGACCGGCGTGCTGGCCTCTCTTGTGAGCCTAGGTAGGACTACGGCTTGTTGATCGGCCGAAGCCGGTCATGACCTGATGGTGTGTCCAGCCGGAGTTGATCGAGCATGTTGGGTAAGTTGGTGCACCCCTACAGGAAAGTATTCTTTCTATTCGAATAGCCGTCTCAACGGTAACGGAAGCTCGGATTGTATCCTGTTCGATACAATTGGAACTGGATACTGAATGCTGAGGCATGTTATGGATATGATGGCTCCGGGATTGATTTCTCGTAGGGAGTCGAGAAAGGATCTCTGAGCACTAATGTTACAACATGTTTGCTAAATATAAAATGCTATTCTATAATCTTCTGAATGTTGCAAGATGCTTGGAGCTGCTTGAAGATGCTAGTCTTTGATAGGCTAGGATTTCCACTTCTCTTCTGGCATTCTTTAGTTCAGTACACAGATACTACCCATTTCATTGATACTTATGCATATGTAGTGTAAATCCTTGCTGGCGAGTACTTTGGATGAGTACTCATGGTGGCTTTGCTTCCTCTTTTTCCTCTTTTCCATTCTTCTTGGATGTCGCAACCAGATGGTGGAGCCCAGGAGCCAGACGCCACCTTCGATGACGAGTACTACAACATCGAGGGTGCCTACTACTACGTGGAGGCCACCGGTGACCAGGACTAGTTAGGAGGCTCCCAGGCAGGAGGCCTTGCCTTTTCGATTGATGTTTCGTTTGTGCTAGACTTCTTAAGGCAAACATGTCTATCTTATGCCCGTACTCAGATATTGTTGCTTCCGCTCACTCGTTTGTATTCGAGTTGATGTACTCGAGCCCTCGAGGCCCCTGACTTCTAATATAAAGCTTGTACTCCTTCCGTCCCATAATTTAAGACGGTTTTTGACTCTAGTGTAGTATCAAAAAATGTCTTACATTATGGGACGGAGGGAGTATTCCTTTTAATTTGTGTCAAGAGTTGTGTTGTGATATCTTCCCGTGAGTCCCTGATCTTAATCATACACATTTGCGTGTATGATTAGTGTACGATTGAATCAGGGGAGTCACACTAGGCGTGTGGGGTTTCGGGTCTGCAAAAGCACCAGCCAACTGTCTTGCTTATCATGCAGTCGGTCGGGTCTCCTTCGTCGTGAGCTGTGGTGCATCCCCTGGCATCGAGTGTACACGTGACATGTTCGTGTGTCAAGATACTTTTTGGCAACACTGCTGCGACTGAAGGTCAATCATCATCATCACCCATCATGTCTAATCTTCCCAAGCCATCTGAGGTAGACGCCGCTAACATCATTAAGCCTAGTCTGGATGAACTATTGGCCAATCATCGCCAAATTTATGATGATTACAAGAAGGCACACGAAGAGAACACTACTACAAAAAGGGCTATAGATAGGATGGACACTAATGGCGCACCTGTCAGGTGGTGCGCCATTAGTATATACTAATGGCGCACCATGTTCTGGAGCACCATTAGTGTGGAAGACACTAATGGCGCACCAGGCACAAGGTGCGCCACTAGTGACAAATTTTTTTTAATTTTTCCAAACATTCTAATGGCGCACCGTGGCACAGTGCGCCATTACTAGTGTTCTCTCGGGCGCACTGTGCCACGGTGCGCCATTAGAATATATACTTTTTTTATTTTTTTGCAAAACTTCTAATGGCGCACAAGAAGCGGGTGTGCCATTAGTAACCAGGGTTACTAATGGCGCATTTGCATCCGGTGCGCCATTAGTAAGCTGGGACCAACAAGATATTTTGGACAACCCACCTACCCACTCACTTTCCCCACTTCATTCTCTCCACCTCCTCCTCCAAGCTTGTCTCGGCTGCCTCCTCCTCCTCACCTCATTTGCACCATAGATTCATCCAAATTAAGTGGTTAAATTACCTTTTTTGATAGGTAAGTAAGGGGGGAAGCTATCTTTATGTTGTTCTCCCTCTGCTCTTGCGTGGTTTCATGGATTCTGGGCATGTGCGGGACCACCTGCTCTTGCGTGGTTTCATGGATGGCTATCGGTGGCAAGGTGATGAAGATGACTATGAAGTCATCCATGGGGGACGGGCGGCAAGAAATGAGCAAGACTCGGGCGGGCGAGAAGACGAAGAATCTCCAGGACATGATCACGACGGTGATGTTGTACACAGTCATCATGTAGAA
The DNA here is from genome assembly GCF_018294505.1 of Triticum aestivum. Lineage (NCBI taxonomy): Eukaryota > Viridiplantae > Streptophyta > Magnoliopsida > Poales > Poaceae > Triticum > Triticum aestivum. The sequence continues at coordinate 751,372,063 of NC_057813.1, read as the reverse complement.
GATGCAGGACATGATGATGAGGAAGATGCCGGAGCAGACGAAGGGCATGATCATGAAGATGAAGATGCCGGCGGAGCAGACGACGATGGACCATCGATGGGCTGGGTGCAGGACCCTCATGTTCAAGAGCTGCTTCTCAAGCAAACGGATAACGCAAGAGCTGCCGCCTGAGAGAAAGCCAAGCTGGATCAACTGGAGATAGACGCGGTTACTCCATTGTATGAAGGATGCAGGCCCGAGGATACCCACCTGAAAGTAACGCTCATGGCTCTGGAGATGAAGGTAAAACACAAAATGACCGACGCATGCTTCGACGAGAACATGTCATTCTGGCACGAACGTCTTCCCAAGGTGAACAAGTGCCTGACCAGTTTCGAGGAGGCGAAGAAAATCGTGTGTCCTCTGGATTTATCGCACGTGAAATACTATGTGTGCATGAACAATTGCATCATTTATCGGGACGAGTCTACCATATGTCCATTGTGCGGCGTCACTCGATACAAGAAGAGGAATAAAGCTCCTCGAAAAGTGGTGTGGTACTTTCCGATCACTCCTCGTCTGCAGCGGTATTTCGCGGACCCTAAGGTAGCAAAGCTCCTGCATTGGCACGCGGATATGGAGGAGAAGAAGCGAGAAGATGACACAAATGATCTGGAGATAAATAAAAAAGACAAGATGCTGAGTCACCCAAAGGATGCGAGCCAGTGGCAAGCGTTGAACTTTGAACACCCAGAATTTGGGAAGGATCCAAGGAACATCGTGCTGGGCGTGAACACCGATGGAGTCAATCCGTTTGGCAGCTAGAGAAGCACACATAGCACCTGGCCTGTATTTGTGTGGATGTACAACCTCCCCCCTGCTTGTGCATGAAGAGGAAGTACATTCACATGAGTATGCTAATCGAAGGGCCGAAACAACCAGGGAAAGACATCAATCTGTATCTGGGGCTGCTGAAAGAGGAGCTAGACACGCTGTGGAAAACGCCAGCCAATACGTGGGACACCGCAGAGAAAGAATATTTCCCTATGAGAGCCGCACTGTTCACGACGGTGCACGACTATCTCGGTTACGGATATCTCGCGGGGCAGGTGGTCCACGGATTTTGTGGATGTGTCAGGTGCATGGATGACACAACGTATAGCCAGCTAGATAGAGATCCCGGGTCTTTGAAAACCATGTTCATGGGACATCGAAGGTGGCTTCGTGACGATGACCCGTGGAGGAAACGCAAGGATCTGTTCGATGGTGAACCGAACCCCGAAGACGCCCGCGTACGAGGAGCGGCGAGGAAATAGACCAGCTGTTGAAAAATTGGAAATATTGCCCACTGTCGGGAAAGAAGCAATAGGCGCCAGAGCCGGAAAAGAAGCGAAAGGCGCCAGAGCCGCTGCTGAAGGTATGGAAAATTAGGTAAGTTTTTTGGGACTTGCCGTACTGGAAGATCCACCGTGTGCCTCACAGCCTTGATGTCATGCATATCACGAAGAACATGTGCAAGAGTCTACTTGGTACCCTGCTCAACATGCCAGAGAGGACCAAAGATGGGCCGAAAGCAAGGGCAGACTTGAAATCAATGGGCATCAGGGAGGAGCTTCACGCTAATGATCATGATGACGATGATGATGAGGCGAAGTAGGACACGGAAAGTCGTCGCAAAGGCAAAAAGGCCAAGAAGACCAGAAATGAGTACCCTCCCGCGTGCTTCACTTTAAGTCAGGAGGAGATCGAGAAGTTTTTCACATGCCTCGTAGGAGTAAAACTTCCTTACGGTTACGCGGGGAAGATAAGCACATACCTAGACCCAGCGAGGCAGAAGTTCAGCGGGATGAAGCCTCATGACTGTCACGTGCTGATGACGCAGATACTTCCAGTTGCAATCTGTGGGATCATGGACGCGCACGTCCGTGAAATGCTATTTGGCCTATGCAACTTTTTTGATGTCATCTCTCAGAAGTCGGTTGGCGTGAGGCAACTCAGAAGGGTACATGAAGAGATCGTGGTGATACTATGCGAGCTTGAGATGTACTTCCCGCCCGCATTCGTCGACGTTATGGTGCATCTGCTGGTCCATATCGTGGAGGATATCATCCAACTCGGTCCGACGTTCCTGCACAGCATGATGCTGTTCGAAAGGATGAATGGTGTCATCAAAGGATACGTTCGCAACATGTCACGTCCAGAAGGAAGCATAGCCAGGGATTTCTGACCGAAGAGTGCATCTCCTATTGCACGAATTATCTAGGCATCGAGGACCCTGTTGGTCTGCCCGTCAACAGGCACCTTGGTAGGCTCGCTGGATGGGGTCACCATGAGGGTCGCCGTGAAATGCATGTTGACTTCGAGGGTCGACTCGCCGACTTTGAAAGAGCAAACCTAGTCGCGCTACAACACATAGACAGGGTCGATCCTTGGGTGGTAGAGCACAAAACCTTTATTGAGAAGACGTACAATGACCGAGGCCAACAGAGGACGGATGGAGATATAATCAAAGAGCACAACTCATGTTTCATGCGTTGGTTCAAGCAGAAGCTTTTGTCGTACCCTTTACATGAGGATTCTTCCGCGGAAGAACAACTCATATTCGCCTTGTCACAGGGCGCCGAGCACAACCTGATGACCTATGAGGCGTACGATATCAACGGCTTCACATTCTACACTGAGGACAAGGACATGAAGAGCGATGGTTATCAGAACTCTGGGGTAACGATGGAATCCTACACCGGTAATGACAAGGACAGATACTACGAAAGGATCAAGGAGATCTGGGAGCTGAGCTACGCTGGAGAGAAGGTCCCGATGTTCCGTGTCAGATGGGCCAAGAGCGTCATAAAAGAAGACCGGTATTTCACCACCATGGTTATACCCGAAGCCAAATCCAAGACTGCGGGCGCAAACGTCACCGTGAAAAATGAGCCATGGTTACTGGCTTCCCAAGTGGACCAATGCTTCTTCATTACCGACCCTCCAAAGCCCAGTCGTGTTGTCGTGAGGAGAGGCAAAAGGAAGATCATCGGAATGGATGGAGTCGCCAATGAGCAAGACTTCGACAAGTACGGCGACCCGAAGATGGAACATGACGACGACGATGAAGTATCAGCATACACCACAAGAAGAAGCACGACCACCCTACCAAAAGGACGTCCGTTCAAGAGAAGAACCCAATTTATGAAAAATAAGGGCAAGAAGATTGTGAACAGATAGCTAGCTAAGATCGATTGTATTTGAATTGTAGCCTTCATTTCTCGATTGTATTTCATGGGCACTTTTTGAACTCATGAATGTTTTTCAATTTCATGGGCACTCAATCTCGACCCCCCTCCATCTCGATCGCTATCCCACCTCGCCAGATCCGGTCCCCCTCGCTGCCAAGCACCACCCGCACCATCTCCCCCGCTCCACCGGCCGCCGCCGCCGACCCCCGGCCCGCACCCTCCCCCACTCCACCGTTGCCGATGACCCACCGCACCCTCCACCACTCCACCTTTTTCATATTCATAAATATTTTCCAATAACAAATTTGAATATATTTTTTAAAAAAATATTACTGTTTTTATAAAAAAATATTACTGTTATGATTGAAACAAGTTTGAACATATTTAAACACAAATAAATATCAAACAACATTTTAAATGCATAAAAATAAAAATTGGGGAGCCTGGGAATCGAACCCAGGACCTTCTAGTGTGTGTGCTGCGTGCTGACCAGTCAGGCTAGTGGGCGGGTGCTGATGTAGATTGGGTTTGGTGGAATATAACCTGAGGGCTCGAACTATAATAAAAAAAATTCTAATGGCGCACCACTGCAGGGTGCGCCATTGCTATCTAAAAAAACATTCTAATGGCGCACCGCTGCGGGGTGCGCCATTAGTAAGCTTCCCCCCACTCCACCTATTCCCCTCCCTCGCTAGATCCCCACTCGACCTAATTTGCCCCCTCCGCCCCAACCGTACGCCGCCGCCGCGCCTGCACGCCCCCTCCGTCCCCTCCGTCCGCCGCGCCTGCACGCCGTCGGTGACGCCGCCGCCTCCTCCTCAACACGCCGCCTCCTCCTCGACGCGACACCGCCGCTGCCCGACTCCTCCACAAGACGTCGCCCCTACATGCGTCGCCGCCCCCGCGCCCCTGCGCCCCCCACCACTTCAACTCCGCTGTTGCCGACGCCTCCGTGACCTCGCCGTCTTCCTCTTCGACTACGAGGACCCGGACGTGCTCGGACCCCAACCCTGACCTCTTCGCCGACCCAGACCCCGACCCCTCCGGCGACCGGCCGCACCCGCCCAGGTACCTCTCCTCCTTCCTCCTTCCTCCCTCTCCACGCTTCCCCATTCAGTTAGGGTTCAGACAAATTCAGTTAGGTACAGACAAAATTCAGTTAGGGTTCAGACAAATTTAGTTAGCTAATGCCAAAAAATTCAGTTAGGTACATTTAGCATCATGTAAGAAAATGGCCATAATGTGCCCTGATAATGATGTATTTTGTCATAAAAATATCATATTTGTGACAGTTAGCATCAGTTAGGTATAGTTAGCATCAGTTAGGTACGGTTAGGTATAGTTAGCATCAGTTAGTTGTCATAAAAAAATCAGTTAGGTACAGTTAGCATCAGTTAGGTACAGTTAGCTACTGTCAGGCTTGTTAGATTAATCTTCAGTTTACTTGACTTTTAGGTTTGCTCGGCTCTTTACTTTACTTTAATTCTGGTGGGTCAATTTCTTCTCCCTCGTGTGGCATCACTGTCATATAACAGTATTAGTAAGCAAAGATTTTGTATGCTATCCCCATTGATTTTGGGGGCTTTATTGCTTTGCTTGGATTTTGATTTTGATTTCTACTATTGGATTGGGTTGAGGACAAGTTTTGTAGGTCTGGACCTTCAAATTCCATTCCAAGGTAGGGTAGCAACAGCCAGTAGCTTAATTACTTAGTTTTGACTACCTGTCTGTCAATCTCTAGGCCTTTAGCTGTAGCCTCTAGAATTCAATTCAGATAAGCACCTATCTATCATCGTTTTCATTTGATTCTCACTTCGTTTCACCTACATATGTATGCTATATATCCTCCCTCTCCACAAACAAACATAGATAGACCATTTCTTACTCTAGATAGGTATGCACCCAATTCCTACACTAGATACAACAGCTGTTGGAATCAAAACAATGCTTATGGGTTGTCCTGTTAAGTTGAGTGAGTCACTAGAGGGCAGATAGAGTCACCCACACCAATTAATGTTTATGAAGAAGAAGAATAAACCTGCTGCTGCTGCTGTTATGCCTGTATTCACTGATGCTGCTGCTGTACTTGTGATGATGTTATACTTGTGATGATGCTACTTGTCATCTTCTGAAATGACCCATTGGCGACTTTATTACACGGGGATAATGATTTTGCAGGTACCCCGAGAGGCCCTTGAGTTTGCAGGAATGTCGATTAACTTCCGTTCCAGCAAATTCGGGTACTCCATATGTCCTATTTTCAGCAAAGGTCATGCTGAAATTTTCCGTAAATTTTAGCATGACTTTGCTAAAAATAGGACATATGGGGTACTTCCGACTAATGCCTGTTATCATGCATGTTTTATGATCTGTTGTAAGGGTACTAATTGGTCTCTTCTGCTACTTATCAGAGATGGGGGGAAGCAGCCACCGCCGCTCTGCCACACCGCAGTACGAGTTGGATGCTTCTGAGTTCTTCAGTATCATACTTGGGACTTCAGTATCATCCATGACGCAGGTATATAAAATGAGAGATCTCCCCTTCACCCATCTCATTATGATATCTGTTGTTTGCTACATCACTCATTATCCCAAACTGCAGAGGCTGCCTGACAGTTTTATGAACATGCTGGGTGAAGATCCGCCAAATAATGTGAAGCTGCGACAGGCAGGCAGTGGGTTACGCATGTAGTGGGATGTAGAGTTGGTGATCAAGGAGGGCCACATGTACTTGTATCGTGGGTGGGAGAAGTTCTACAATGCCTACGACCTGTGGCTGGGGTACTTCCTTCTCTTCAGGTACGACGACGACGCCACCATGCTCATCGTGAAGGTGTTCAACGCGACTATGTGTCGCATGCGCTACGCTGAAGATGATGATGCCAGTACGTTCTGCCTCTTCTTATTCCTCTACATTTGGCTTTGTCTCACATCGATTGTTAACGGTCATTGTTGCATTTCGACAGGCAATGGGAGCAGCAGCAGCGACACTGGCTACAGCTAAAGCAGCACCAACTATGGCTGTAGCAAAAGCACCAGCTATTCTGGCTTTAGCGAAAGCACCAGCGATTCTGGCAGCAGCATAGACAACAAGAAGGATGATCTGGACTGGAGTGCGGGATAAGAGGAGCAGAGTGGGGATGAGGAGCTGCAGGATGACGATGGGCATCAGGCTGAGGATGACCTAGCGCTGGTGGTGGCTGACCAAGGGCAAGAGATGGTGGTGGCTGACCATGGGCAAGAGATGGAGGTGGCTGAGGATGACATAGCGATGGTCGTGCCTGTCCTGCCTGAAGGTGGCCTCGCGATGGTGGTGGTGCCTGACAATGACCACTCATCGGTGGTGGCGCCGGCGATCCCACAGCTAGGCGACATGACCACGCAAATTGTGGTAGAAGACTACATCCCACTGCCTCCACCGCCTCACCGCTCTTCGCGCATCAGGCCGAGGAAGGAGAAGGAGAAGAACAATGCATGAGAACTGAACTTTGTCAGGTATGTTAGATCTCCAAAATGATATATATATACTTAGTTACCTATGTTATCTCTAATATGCTTAGTTTCCTATAGGTTAGCTTCATTTTACCTAAGTTGGCTATAATATGCTAACTTAGAGCTTATATGCTTAGTTTCCGATAGATTAGCTCCAAAATAACTTATGTTAGCACAAAATGATCAAGATTACATAATAAGCTTATAGTCTTATTCTTATTCTTCTTCTTTTCCAAAATGACATAGGTTAGCTTCATTTTACGTAAGTTGGCTCTAATATGCTAACTTAGAGAGCTTATATGCTTAGTTTCCTATAGGTTAGCTCCAAAATAACTTATGTTAGCACAAAATGATCAAGTTTACATAATAAGCTTATAGTCTTCTTCTTATTCTTCTTCTTTTCCAAAATGACATAGGTTAGCTTCATTTTACCTAAGTTGGCTCTAATATGCTAACTTAGAGCTTATATGCTTAGTTTCCTATGGGTTAGCTCCAAAATTACTTATGTTGGAACAAAATGATCAAGTTTAAATAATAAGCTTATAGTCTTCTTCTCATTCTTCTTATTCTTCTTCTTATTCTTCTTCTAGTATTCTTCTAGTCTTCTTCTTCTTCTTCTCTTCTTCTTCTTCTTCTTCTAACTTCTTGCTTATCATTTTGCAGATTTGATTTAATTCACGGAAGCTTGCATGGATGGAGTGCTTCTTTTCCATTTGTGTTTTTATTTTGTATCAATGTGAAACTTTTGTGAATTGATGGATAACGGTGTTGGATGAACAATGTGAAACTTTTGTAATATGTAACGATGAAACTATGTGTTGGCTATGTATGTATATATGATGAAACTTGTGTGTTGGATATGATTGTTATATGGATGCTTGTTGTATATATATGTGTTGAATATCTCATATGTGAAATAGTGACCTGAGATTAAGAAAAAACAAAAAAAAATTAAAAAATTGCTACTAATGGCGCACTAACATGTGGTGCGCTATTAGTATAGCAGATAATAGTGGCGCACTGTGGGCAATACTAATGGCGCACTACGTGGTGCGCCATTAGAACACCAGATTCTAATGGCGCACATGTGGTGCGCCATTAGAAAAAAAATCTAATGGCATGATGCTAGTGGAGCACCAGTAGTGCGCCATTAGAAGGCAAAACTGGTGCGCCACTAGCATGCCTTTTCCTAGTAGTGGAAGGAGTTGCAGAAATCAAGTTCCCTCCTCTTCACGATGAGCAGTAATGTATACTATGCAACTTTATTCTTGTAGACTCGTGTTGGGCCTCCAAGCGCAGAGTTTTGTAGGACAGTAGCATTTTTCCCTCAAGCGGATGACCTAAGGTTTATCAATCCTGGGAGGTGTAGGATGTAGATGTTCTCTCTCAAACAACCCTGCAACCAAATAAAAAAGTCCCTTGTGTCCCCAACACACCAAATACAATGGTTAATTGTATAGGTGCAGTAGTTCGGCGAAGTGATGGTGATACAAGTGTAGTAATGATAGTAGATATTGATTTTTGTAATAGGAACAATAAAAAACAGCAAGGTAGCAAATAACAAAAGTGAGCACAAACGGTATTGCAATTCTTGAAAATGAGGCCTACGGTCCGTACTTTCGCTAGTGCAATCTCTCAACAATGCTACTATAATTGGATCATATAACCATCCCTCAACGTGCGATGAAGAATCACTCCAAAGTTCCTATCTAGCAGAGAACATAAGACGAAATTGTTTGTAGGGTATGAAACCACCTCAAAGTTATCCTTGCTGATCAATCTATCCAAGAGTCCGTATAAAAATAACCACAAGTTATCCTTTCTGATCGATCTATCTAAGATTTCGTACTAAAATAACACCATATGATAATCATCAACCAACTCTAATGTCACCCTGATACTTCAATGTCACCGCGAGTATCCGTGATTTCATTATGCTATATGCATCAAACAATTTCAGATTCATAATACTCAATTTAACACGAAGAACCTCGAAGAGTGCCCCAAATTTCCTACCAGAGAAACAAGGAGAAAAATGTGCATCAACCCCTATGCATAGATTATCCCAATGTCACCACGGGAATCCGCGAGTTGAGTGCCAAAACATATATCAAGTGAATCAATATGATACCCCATTCTCAGCACGGGTATTCGTAGCAAGACATACATCAAGTGCTCTCAAATCCATAAAAGTATTCAATCCGATAATAACGAAATCTCAAAGGGAAAACTCAATTCATCACAACAAGATAGAGAGGGGAAAATACCATATGATCCAACTATATTAACAAAGCTCGCGATACAACAAGATCGTGCCAAATCAAGAACACGAGAGAGAGAGAGGGAGACATAGATGGAGAGAGCGAGGGAGAGATTAAACATATAGCTAATGGTACAAATGCTCAGCCCCGAGGGTGTACTACTCCCTCCTCATCATGTTGGCCGCCGACATAATGAGGATGGCCACCGGCGATGATTTCCCCCTTCGGCAAGGTGCCAGAACAGGGTCCATATTGGTTTTTGTGGCTACTATAAGAGCATATTTCTCCCTAAGTGGTTTTGGTGATTGATGACAATGCTTTTGTGGACTAATCGTGTGCATTGAGCATTTCAGATATCTCATGTCTACGCACAAGGCGATTTGGTGCCCCTTGGGGTCTATCGAAGAAGGTTGCTTTCTATGTTTATTTTTAGTGGATTTGAGTCATAGGACAGCCGTACTATTAAGAGCGGGTCCGCTTCGGAAAGGTTAGGGTGGAATCAACACGTACACATTTGTTCTATTGCACCACATATCCTTCACTTCAATGGAGCTTCAGTCCGTTTTCCATGTCTGTGCATTTTGAAGGCAGCAAGGTGCTAGTTTTCAGTGGCTAGCAGTAGTACCACTCAAAGGAGCGGTAGTATCGCATGGGCAAGCGGTTGTACCGCTTCGAGGAGCGGTAGTACCACTGTTGCCAGCACCTATTGTGTGCGCCTATGGTAGTTATTGCGAATGTAGTTTTTTACTACCGCTCGAGCTGCAAAACTGCGTCCGGTACTAGTGTGCCGGATTTCTGCACAGTCTCTACTTCAGTGGAGGTAGACAAGGAAGTAATTTTTACTTCCGTGTACCTCCTGTGGCCGTCGGAAACTACCCTGCTGTAGTACCGTAAGGACCTGCGGTGGTCCATCCTCTGGTCACTACCATGCGTGCGGTAGTACCGCACCAGGCAGCGGTAGTATTGCAACCTCTTGCGGTACTACCCCGACGTGGTGCGGTAGTACGCAGTGCACGGGTTGAGAGTGGGGTAACGGCTGGATTCTTTCCCCCACTATATAAAGGGGGTCTTCTTCCCCAAGAAGACAACCTCTTTCCGTTCCAAACTACATTGTTGCTCCAAAGCTCATTTTCGCCCGATCTCTCTCCCTAGCCAATCAAACTTGTTGGGTTTCTAGGAATTAGTTGAGAAGGCCCGGATCTACACTTCCACCAAGAGAAATTTGATTCCCCCCACTAATCCCTTGCAGATCTTATTACTCTTGGGCGTTTGAGCACCCTAGACGGTTGAGGTCACCTCGGAGCCACATTCCATTGTGGTGAAGCTCCATGGTAACGTTGGAGCCTCCAATCAAGTTGTGGAGATAGACCCAAGCTTGTTTGTAAAGGTTTCGTCGCTGCCTTCAAGGGAACCACTAGTGGAATCACGGCATCTCGCATTGTGTGAGGGCATGAGGAGAAACGGTGGCCCTAGTGGCTTCTTGGGGAGCATTGTGCCTCCACACCGCTCCAATGGAGACATACTTCCCCAAAAGGGAAGGAACTTCGGTAACACATCTTGGTCTCCACCGACTCCACTTGTGGTTATCTGTTCCCTTTACTTTGTGCAAGCCATTGTTGTGTTGTATCCTCTGCTTGCACTTGTTGTTGTTGTTTGCATCATATAGGTTGCTCACATAGTTGCACATCTAGACAACCTATTTGTTGCTAAACCTAATTTGTTAAGAAAAGCTAAAAATTGGTAGTTGCCTATTCATACCCCCCCCCCTCTAGTCAACCATATCGATCCTTTCAATTGGTATCAGAACCTCATCTATTTATTAAGGGTTTCACCACCCGAAGAGTATGGTTGTAGATGGATGAAATGTGGATGAAGTGCTCGAGGCCGTGGAGTTGACTTTGATCACTCGATATGACTTAAATGAAGCTATGGCCTCAGTTAAGATGTCTATGACGACCGAAGTCAAGTCCATGCTTAAAGAATTATTTGAGGGGTTGAGAACCACTCCTGATCCATTGCTTGTGGTGAATCCTACCGCATCAGCCGGCAAGGAAGCAGCTAAAGGTGTGATAGGTCTCCAACGTGTCTATAAGTTTATATTGTTACATGCTATTATATTATCTGTTTGGGATGTTTTATATGCATTAATATGCTATTTTATACTATTTTTGGGACTAACCTATTAACCTAGAGCCTAGTGCCAGTTACTGATTTTTCCCTGCGTTGAGTTTCGTAGAAAAGGAATACCAAACGGAGTCCAAATGGAATAAAAACTGTGTGATGATTTTTCTTGGACTAGAAGACAACCAGAAGACTTAGAGATGAAGTCGGAGGAGCCACGAGGCAGCCACAAGGACAGAGGGAGTGCCCCGCACCCTTGTGGGACCCCTGTGACCCTCCTGGCCTAATTCTTGCGCCTATATATTCCCATATATCCCCAAGCCACTAGAAGCATCCATGAAAACACTTTTCCACCGCCGCAACCTTCTGTACCCGTGAGATCCCATCTAAGGACCTTTTCTGGCATCCTGCCGGAGGGGGGTTCGATCATGGAGGGCTTCTACATCAAGTCTATTGCCCTTCCGATGAAGTGTGAGTAGTTTACCACAAACCTACGGGTCCATAGCTAGTAGCAAGATGGCTTCGTCTCTCTCTTTGATTCTCAATACCATGTTTTCCTCGGTGTTCTTGGAGATCTATTTGATGTAATACTTTTTTGTGGTGTGTTTGCCGAGATCCGATGAATTTTGGATTTATGATCAGCTTATCTATGAATATTATTTGAATCTTCTCTGAATTCTTATATGCATGATTTGATATCTTTGGAAGTATCTTCGAATTATCTGTTTAGTTTGGCCAACTAGATTGGTTTTTCTTCCAATGGGAGAAGTGCTTAGCTTTGGGTTATATCTTGCGGTGTGCTTTCCATGTGACAGTAGGGGCAGCAAGGCACGCATGGTATTATTGCCATTGACGATAAAAATATGGGGTTTTCATCATATTGCTTGAGTTAATTCCTCTACATCATGTCATCTTACTTAATGCGTTACTCTGTTCTTCATGAACTTAATACTCTAGATGCAGGCAGGAATCGGTTGATGTGTGGAGTAATAGTAGTAGATGCAAAATCGTCTCGGTCTACTTGACACGGACGTGATGCCTATATTCATGATCATTGCCTTAGATATGGTCATAACTTTGCGCTTTTCTATCAGTTGCTCGGTAGTAATTTGTTCACCCACCGTATTATTTGCCATCTTGAGAGAAGCCTCTAGTGAAAAGAGACCCGGGAGCCATAGGTTTCACTAGTGGCTTCTCTGACGATAGAAAATAATACAGTGGGTGAAAAATTACTGCTGAGCAATTGATTGAAGAGCGCATAATTATGATGATATCTAAGGCAATGATCATGAACATAGGCATCACGTCCGTGTCAAGTAGAGCGAAACGATTTTGCATCTACTACTATTACTCCACACATCGACCGAGTCCTTCCTACACTAGAGTACTAAGTTCATGAAGAATAGAGTAATGCATTAAGTCAAAATGACATGATGTAGAGGAATTAACTCAAGCAATATGATGAAACACCATATTTTTATCGTTGATGGCAACAATACAATATGTGCCTTGTTGCCCCTACTGTCACTGGGAAAGGACACCGCAAGACTGAACTCAAAGCTAAGCACTTCTCCCATTGCAAGAAAAACCAATCTAGTAGGCTAAACTAAACCAATAATTCAAAGAGACCTGCAAAGATATCAAATCATGCATATAAGAATTTTGATAAGACTCAAATAATATTCATTTATAATCTGATCATAAATCCACAATTCATCGGATCTCGGCAAACACACCGCAAAAGAGTATTACACCGAATAGATCTCCAAGAACATCAAAGAGAACATGGTATTGAGAATCAAAGAGAGAGAATAAGCTATCTAACTACTAGCTATGGACCCGTAGGTCTATGGTAAACTACAGACGCTTCATCGGAGAGGCAATGGTGTAGATGTAGAAGCCCTCCGTGATCGAATCCCCCTCCAGTAAAATGCCGGAAAAGGTCCCTAGATGACATCTCATCGGTACAGAAGGTTGCCATGGTGGAAAAGTGGTTTCGTGGCTCCCTTGGATGTTTTCAGGGTATAAGAGTATATATAGGCAAAGGAACTAGGTCAGGAGAGCTCCGAGGGGCCCACGAGGTAGGGGACACGCCTTACCCACCTGGGCGTGCTCTCCACCCTCGTGGCCGCCTTGTTGAGTCTCTGACTTCGTATCCAAGTCTCCTAGTTTGCTTTTGGTCCAAGAAAGCTAATCGCGAAAGTTTCATTCCGTTTGGACTCCGTTTGGTATTCCTTTTATGCAAAACTCTAAAATAGGCAAAAAAACAGAAACTGGCACTGGGCTCTAGATTAATAGGTTAGTCCCAAAAATAATATAAAGTGGTATATTAATGCATATTAAACATCCAAAATAGATAATATAATAGCATGGAACAATCAAAAGTTATAGATACGTTGGAGACATATCAAAGACCGCCAACAATGCTCTTGCTCGTGTCCGGTGAAAGAAAAGCACTCCCACCTTTGCTTTGACGTCCAAGGCCATTCTGAAAGATGAAGAGGAAGAAGAAGAGGAGTGCGGCCCCGAGGACACCAAATATGATTACCGTGAGTACATGGCTCTTGCGTCAAGGCAATTTTGGAGCAAGAAGAGGAACTCAAGGCCCAACTTCACCAAGAACAACTCAAGTGGGCTAAAGAACAAGGAACGTGTAAGGACTTGCTACAACTGTGGCAATGTGAGTCACATTGTGGTGGATTGCCCTTATGAGAAGAGGGAAGACAATGGTGGTAAACTCATTCGCAAAGACAAAGCCAAGTCTATTCCTAGCAAGAACAACTTCACCAAGAAGGCTCCTCCAAAGGGCTTGGTGGCACATGAAGAGTACCCCTCCGATGATGAGGAATACACAAGTGGAGAAGGAATGGCAATGACAACAACTATTGTTGCTACATCTTCCCCCTCCAAGGTGTCTCTCTTTGGCGCCCCCAATGAAAACACCATTGCCAAGTGTCTCATGGCCAAAGGTATCAACAAGGTAACTCCTAACATCAAAACCACCATCATTACTACTCCTTCATTGCTAGATTGTGTTGATGATAGTGAGGTGGAGATGGACGTGTGCACGAAAAATACGGCATTCATCCAAAGCAGTATGAAGGTCCTGCCAGCTACGCTCTTACCAAAGAAGAGAAGGAAATCTTCTTTGAATGCCTGCTGAGTATGAAGGTCCCGTCTGGCTTCTTGTCCAATATAGAGGGAATAATAAATATCACAGACAAAAAGTTCCAGAACCTAAAGTCTCATGACTACCACGTGATTATGACGCAACTGCTTCCGGTTGCATTGAGGGGGCTTCTACCAGAAAATGTTCGATTAGCCATTGTGAAGCTATGTGAATTCCTCAATGCAATCTCTCAGAAGGTAATTGATCCAGAAATTCTACGAAGGTTAAAGAATGATTTTGTATGATGTCTTGTCAGTTTCGAGCTGGTGATCCCACCATCCTTCTTCAATATCGTGACGCATGTCCTAGTTCATCTAGTCGATGAGATTGCCATTCCGGCCCTGTATTTCTACACAATATGTTCCCCTTTGAGAGGTTCATGGGAGTCTTAAAGAAATATGTTCCTAACCATGCTAGTCCAGAAGCAAGCATCTCCACGGGCCATCAAACAGAGGAGGTCATCGGGTTTTGTGTTGACTTCATTCCTGACGTTAAAAAGATTGGTCTCCCTCAATCGTTGTATGAGGGGGAGACTGACTGGAAAAGGCACGCTAGGACCAGACTCAATAATATGTAGGGATGGGCATGCTTGGGCTCAAGCACACTACACAGTTCTACGAAATTATACCTTGGTGACCCCGTATGTCAATGAACAAAAGAATATTCTGCCCTCCAAACACCTAGAGCAGTGTGACGAATGGACTATATGTGAACACATCAGGACTTTTGGCAGTTGGTTGCAAACACATCTCATGGGTGACAACATTGTTGGAGATGATATGTACTCATTGGACAGGGGACCATCTTTGACTATATTGACTTACAAAGGGTACGAGATAAATGGGAATACATTTTACACGATCGCCTAAGATAAAAAGAGCACCAACCAAAACAGTGGTGTCTGCTTTGATGCAGCAACCAACAGGGGAAAGGACACATATAATGGTTACATAGTGGACATATGGGAACTTGACTATGGACGTGATTTTAAGGTCCCTTTGTTTCCATGCAAATAGGTCATCTTTCAGGAGGCGGGGTACACGTAGACTGGCAGTACAGAATGACAATAGTGGATCTGAACAATCTTGGGTACACAGATGAACCATTCATCCTAGAAATGTGGCGCGAATTTTCTATGTGAAGGAAATGTCTACCAAACCGAGAAAAAGAAAAGATTACGAAGCGAATACATCATACGATGAGCCAAAGTGCCACATAGTTCTTTTAGGGAAAAGAGACATCATGGGAGTGGAGGGCAAGACAGACATGTCTGAAGATTATGAAAAGTTTCATGAAATTCCTCCCTTCAAAGTCAAGGATGGCCCAAGCACCCTGTTAAAGATGAAGATTATCCATGGTTATGGTACAATGAGCAAGGGACACACGCGAAGAAAAAGTGAAGACTTTCTCTCCACAACTATTCTGATGATGCCTTTGATCTAGAATATCTCTTCAGTTACATGTCATGAAATGAAATGCCTTTTGTGACACCCGAAACCCTGATACTTCAAAAGAGATTGTCCATTTTATACACGAAGTGCATCAAATTTTTGTCATAACCCTCTCAACTTTTTAGAACATGCTATGTGGTTGAAATGATGATACCATGCCAACTTTCAACCTTTTCAGAGTTCATTTGTAGTGCTTTTCAATTTCAGGGTCATTTAGCTCAAAGAATGAACTAATATAAAAAAGAATGAACTAGAAAACTTTTATGAAACTCTAATAGCAAAAAAGAACGAACTACAACAGATCAATTAAAATATTCTGTTATGATCAACTAAAACAAAACTAAAATATTCTTCAATAGCAAAAAGAATCAACTAAAATGCTTTTATAAACCTCTAGTATTTTTGAATCTAAAATTATAAAATTTATGCAACCAAAATTATCAAAATATTTTTGTTCAAAACACTAATAGAAAAAATAATTTCCATAGAGAATTTTTTGTTAGAAACTTTAATAGCAAGCTAAAATAACAAAATCTATTTTTGATTAGAACACCCATTTAAAATAACTTAAAATTTACCAAATTGAATATAATGATAAAATACACTAATATTAAATAGCAGGAAAAAGAATCACTCAAAAATATATTTTTAAAGTAAAGTTATTCACAAACTAGTGATTCACACAAATTTCAAAGAATTCAAATTTAAACTATTCAAATTTGAAAACTAATGACACTAACAGAACGTTTATAATTTTTGTGACGTAGAGCAAAAAGAATCACTCAAAAACTCTTAAGTATTTAGTTGTAAGTAGAAACGAAAGAAAATAATAAAGCAAAAAAAACAAAAATTACCGGAAAAAATAAAAAAATGTCGCCTACTAGGCCACCACGGCCTGCATACGACTAGAAACCCAACACGCTAGTTGCGCCAGGATGCAGGCCCTTAGCAAGCCCAGTAGGCCCATAGGCAGAGAGACACATTTAGGCTCATAGGCCTGCATAAGAGACGAGCTCAAAAGGGGTGGCGCAGCGGTGCTTATAAACCACTATCGACGCCTCTCAGCTAGTGAGGTAGGACTAAACATCCATCTGCTCGATGTCGTGCCAGCCGCAGCCCTTTCGTCCTGATTGGTGGCACCAACCGGGACAAATGCTAACCTTTCGTCCCGGTTGGTGGCACCAAGCGAGACCAATGCCCCCCTTTAGTCCCCGTTCGTGCCACCAACCGGTACCAAAGGTCTCTGCTTCCCGCCCTTTGGGCTGACGAAAACTGACCTTCGGTCCCGGTTCGTGTCACCAACCGGGACTAAAGGGGGCCATTGGTCCCGGTTGGTTCCACCAACTGAGACTAAAGGCTTTGCTATATAATCCAACACTTAGCATTTTCCAATCTCAGTTCTTGTCCCCCCCCCACCCTGACGCCGCGCCGAACACCACAACGCCGCCAGGCTCCCGGACCGCACCCTCACCCTCGCCCTGCCGTCCCCGATCCTGCTGACCGTCTCCGGCGCCAGACCTCCTCGCGCACCCTCCTCCCTGTTGCCGCATGCGCCCCCGATCCCTCCTTGTCGTCGCCGGCCTTCAGCTCCATCATCTCGTCCCTAGTGAGCTCCCCACTTTACCATCCCCACGCCCTCGCCCTCGCCCCTGCTGCCACTGCTCCATGGTCGCTGTTGCTGCCATGGTTGCCGCTGCTGCCACTACCACTGCTCCATGGTCGCTGCTATGCTTCTTCCTCTGTTTTTTAGATGCGTAACGAGACGAGCTGAATAGATAGATGAATTTGACTTGAATAATGAGATGAGATAAGATGTATGTGCTTTATTTTTTTAGATGAGCTGAGATGAGCTGAGATGTATGAGATGTCATGTGGAAATGTGTTGTGTTTTTTTATATGAATAGATAGCGGGATGAAATGTAATTTGCATGATGTTTTAAGTTTTGAAATGTGCTCTGTTTTTACAGATGTTTCATGGAGATGATATGAGATGGAAGAGAAATTTTTTTAGATGTGATAGGTAGTATTTTTTGAATATTTTTTCTTCATAGAATATAAACCAAGTTAAATGAGTTAAAATGAGTTAGTTTGAATTATTGTGAATTTTTTGTGGATATGAGATGTATGTGATGTTTTGTGGAGATGAGATGACATGTTGTCATGTGGAATTTTTTTGTTCATAGAAAACCCCGATAACTTCGACATGAGGGGGACGTCGATCAACCCCCTCTCGCCCCACAAACTCTCGAGTCCACCCAAATCGGGACTGAAAAAGCTATGTCGAGGCCACCCCAAACCCTAGAAGAGTTGTCACCCAAATTTCCCAAGTTAAATGAGTTAAAAGAGCGTTGTCGAGGCCACCCCAAACCCTAGAAGAGTTGTTGAGGGCACCCAAATTTACCAATTTAAAAGAGCGTTGTCGAGGCCACCCCAAACCCTAGAAGCATTGTCGAGGCCACCCAAATTTACCAAGTTAAAAGAGCGTTTTTTAGGCCACCCCAAACCATAGAAGAGTTGTCGAGGCCACCCAAATTTACCAAGTTAAAAGAGCGTTGTCAAGGCCACCCAAATTTACTAAGTTAAAAGTTACTAATTTACTCCGGTCCGCTCGACTGGCCAACTCTCAAGGCCACCCAAACCCTAGAACAAAGAGCATTGTCGATCTACCCCCTCCCTACATAGAGATTATCTTTTGCAAAGTGTCCTCTCCTAAAAGTATAACCCCAATAACTTCTACATGAGGGGGACGTCAAAAATGCATGAGAGAGGCGGTCCGCAACTAATCCATTTCTCATATATGCAAATGATTCCTTGTTGTGATTAGTTAGGTCTATGTTTGCCACTATTCCATATCTCATGTTTGTATATTGCCATGTTGTAATATTTGCAGAAACTATGGAAACAGACTTAGAACAAGAACACTTGTTGGGGGATATAATCATCGCCGGAGGTGATCCCTTGTCGGTTCTCAACAACATAGATGGTCAGGGAGAGGATGATGACTCCAGTAATCCAACAATGGAGGAGTGATGTCTACTACACAACCTTCTTCTTGTAGACGTTGTTGGGCCTGCAAGTGCACAGGTTTGTAGGACAGTAGCAAATTTCCCTCAAGTGCATGACCTAAGGTTTATCAATCCATAGGAGGCATAGGATGAAGATGGTCTCTCTCAAACAACCCTGCAACCAAATGACAAAGAGTCTCTTGTGTCCCCAACACACCCAATACAATGGTAAATTGTATAGGTGCACTAGTTCGGCGAAGAGATGGTGATACAAGTGCAATATGGATGGTAGATAAAGGTATTTGTAATCTGAAATTATAAAAACAGCAAGTTAGCAAGCGATAAAAGTGAGCGTAAACGGTATTGCAATGGTAGGAAACGAGGCCTATGGTTCATACTTTCACTAGTGCAAGTTCTCTCAACAATAATAACATAGATAGATCATATAACAATCCCTCAACATGCAACAAAGAGTCGCTCCAAAGCAACTAATAGCGGAGAACAAACGAAGAGATTATGGTAGGGTACGAAACCACCTCAAAGTTATTCTTTCGGATCAATCTATTCAAGAGTTCGTACTAGAATAACACCTTAAGACACAAATCAACCAAAACCCTAATGTCACCTAGATACTCCATTGTCACCTCAATTATCCGTGGCCATGATTATACGATATGCATCACACAATCTCAGATTCATCTATTCAACCAACACAGAGTACTTCAAAGACTGCCCCAAAGATTCTACCGGAGTGTCAAGAACGTGTGCCAACCCCTATGTATAGGTTCATGGGCGGAACCCGCTAGTTGGTCACCAAAACATACATCAAGTGGCACATGATATCCCATTGTCACCACATATAATCACGGCAAGACATACATCAAGTGTTCTAAAATAAAGACTCAATCCGATAAGATACCTTCAAATGGAAAACTCAATTCATCACAAGAGAGTAGAAGGGGAGAAACATCATAAGATCCAACTATAATAGCAAAGCTCGGGATACATCAAGATCGTGCCATAGAGGGAACACGAGAGAGAGAAAGAGAGAGAGAGAGAGATAGAGAGATCAAACACATAGCTACTGGTACATACCCTCAGCCTCGAGGGTGAACTAGTCCCTCCTCATCATGGAGAGCGCCGGGATGATGAAGATGGCCACCGGTGAGGGATCCCCCCTCCGGCAGGGTGCCGGAACGGGCTCCCGAGAGGTTTTTGGTGGCTACAGAGGCTTGCGGCGGTGGAGCTCCCGATCTATCTTGATATTCGATGTTTTTAGGGTACATAGGCTTATATAGGCGAAAGAAGTCGATCGGGAGGTGCTCGAGGGGCCCACGAGACAGGGGGGCGCGCCCAGTAGGGGGGGGGGGCGCCCTCCTATCTCGTGGCCTCCTCGAGGCTCTTTTGATGTGAACTCCAAGTCTCCTGGATGATATTCTTCCCAAAAATAACGCTGTCAAAGGTTTCATTCCGTTTGGACTCCGTTTGATATTCCTTTTCTTCGAAATACTGAAACAGGCAATAAAACAGCAATATGGGCTGGGCCTCCGGTTGATAGGTTAGTCCCAAAAGTAATATAAAAGTGTATAATAAAGCCCGTAATCATTCAAAACAGATAATAAAATAGCATGAATGCTTCATAAATTATAGATACGTTGGAGACGTATCAGCATCCCCATGCTTAATTCCTGCTCGTCCTCGAGTAGATAAATGATAAAAGAAAGAATTTATGAAGTGTGAATGCTAGAGGTGCACAAGTTTGATCAAGGATAATTTCAATCACCTTTACTAGCATCAATATATGTCATAACAATAGTTCATCTCATAAAACTATTCATAATCAAGTAACAAGCTTTTCACATGTTAAAGCATAGACCATAAACTTTCTTGAAGACTAGCAAGCTTCATTCTTAGTCATCAAACAATTGCAATTCATCCTATTTTCAGAAAGGGTCTATGTCAGAGATTTGATTTAGCAAACTTCACATACTCAACTATCATATAGTCTTCTACAATTGCTAACACTCACGCGATATTAATGGTTCGAAAGTTTTAATCGAACACAGAGAAATATAGGGTATTATAATGTTGCCTCCCAACATATTCACCTTTGGGTGATGTCAACAATAATAGTTCATGCTAACGTACATCCAATTGGATATATATATCAGGATGGCCCCAACACAAAGTGCTTGCCCATGGATAAAATAAAAAAAGGGAAAGGTGAAGATCACCTTGACTCTCGCATAAAGTAAAAGACATAAAGTAAAAGATAGGCCCTTCAAAGAGGGACGCAGAGGTTGTCATGCACTTTTAGGGTTGGATACACAAAATCTTAATGTGAAAGAACGTCACTTTATATTGCCCCTTGTATATGGACCTTTATTATGCAGTCCGTCGCTTTTATTGCTTCCATAACAAGATTGTACAAAGCTTATTTTCTCCACACTAATAAGTCATGCATATTTAGAGAGCAATTTTTATTGCTTGCACCGATGACAACTTACTTGAAGGATCTTACTCAATCCATAGGTAGGTATGGTGGACTCTCATGGCAAAACTGGGTTTAAGGATATTTGGAAGCACAAGTAGTATCGCTACTTGGTGCTAGGAATTTTGGCTAACATGAGGGGGAAAGGCAAGTGCAACATGTTTGAATGATCCATGACAATATACTTTAACTGAGATGCGAGAAAACATAACCCATTACGTTATCTTCCTTGTCCAACATCAACTCTTTAGCATGTCATACATAACGAGTTCTCACAATTACAAAAGATGTCTATGATAATATATTTATATGTGAAATCTCTCTTCCTTCAATATTCTTTCATGAATTGTTCAAATGACCAATACAATGCTTGCTACCCGTCAATAAATTTACAACCTATACCTCTTAGATGTGAAGTCATTACTTCCCATGGGATAAGCAAATGAAACATATATAATTTCAGATTTATGACATTCAACTCATTCAACCATTTACTCATAGGATATAAGTGAAGCACACGAGTAAATGAAAAACTACTCCAAAAAGATATAAGTGAAGATCAATGAGTAGTATGCAACTATGCGAAGACTCTCTCTCATTAAAGAATTTCAGATATTGTTATTGTATTCAAACAGCAAGCAAGCAAAACAAAATGACATTGCAAGGATAGCACAACTCACGTGAAGAAGAATAAACTTAGGCTCAACCGATACTAAACGATAGTTGTTGGAGAAGAAAGGTGGGATGCCTACCGGGGCATCCCCAAGCTTAGATGTTTGAGACTTCTTGAAATATTATCTTGGGGTGCCTTGGGCATCCCCAAGCTTGAACTTTTTTGTCTCCTTAATTCCTCTCATATCATGGTTTCTCTTCTTTTTATCAAAGGCTTCATCCACAACAAACTCAACAAGAACTCATGAGATAGGTTAGTATAAACCAATGCAAAACCTTATCATTCTCTACTGTAACAAATCACTAAGATTATTATTCAACATTGAATACTAAATGTCTCTGCATAATTAATACTCCTATCCTCAAATATAATCATTAAACAAGCAAGCATATGCAAACAATGCAAACATAAGAGCAATCTGTCAAAACAGTATAGTCTGTAAAGAATGCAAGATTCATCATACTTCCCTAACTCCCAAAATTATAAGAAAAATACTACTCTGTAGAAGATCACCACTTAGGTACTGCAATGAACTCATTCTAAATTCATATTGGTTTAATATCTACTGTATTATAACTTATCTATGGTCCATACCCTCACATACTAGCCATAGATTCATCAAAATAAGCAAACAACACAATGAAAACAGAATCTGTCAAAAACAGAACAGTCTGTAGTAATCTGTATCAAACGTATACTTCTGTAACCCCAAAAATTATGAAATAAATTGGTGGACCTGAGGAATTTGTCTATTAATCATCTTCAAAAAGAATCAACCAAAAAGCACTCTCTGGTAAAAAATGGCAGCTATTCTCATGAGCGCAAAGTTTCTATTTTCTACAGCAAGATCATATAGACTTCACCCAAGTCTTCCCAAAGGCTCTACTTGTCACTTTATTGAAACAAAAGCTATAAAACATGATTACTACAGTAGCATAATCATATGAAAACACAAAAACAGTAAGGATAAATATTGGGTTGTCTCCCAACAAGCGCTTTTCTTTAATGCCTTTTTAGCTAGGCATGATGAAATGATGCTCACATAAAAGATAAGAATTCAAACATAAAGAGAGCATCATGAAGAATATGACTAGCACATTTAAGTCTAACCCACTTCCTATGAATAGGGATTTTCTGAGAAAAGAACTTATGGGAACAATAATCAACTAGCATAGGAAGGCAAAACAAGCATAACTTCAAAACTTTAAGCACATCGGGAGGAAACGTGATATTATTGCAATTCCTACAAGCATATGTTCCTCCCTCATAATAATTTTCAGTAGCATAATGAATGAAATCAACTATATAACCAGCACCTAAAGCATTCTTTTCATGATCTACAAGCATAGAGAATTTATTACTCTCCACATAAGCAAAATTCTTCTCATTCGGAATGGTGGGAGTATCATAAGAGACTTGAACACTAAAAATTGTTTCCACATTAAAAGAGTAATGTTCAGAAAAAGGGTAATAATAATCATGGAAAGTTTTATAAATATAATCATCACTACTTTTTATAGCATAAGTTTCATCACAATAATCATCATAAGTAGCAACTTCGTTCTGATCATAATCGATTGAAACCTCTCCCAAGATAGTGGAATCACTAAATAAAGTTGATACGCTTCCAAATCGACTTTCATATTCATCACAATAAAATTCAATATCCTCCTAATTAGTGGGATCACTACTTCCTAAAGTTGACACTCTTCCAATCCCACTTTCATCAATATAATCATCATAAATAGGAGGCATGCTATCATCAAAATAAATTTTCTCATCAAAACTTGGGGGACAAAATATATCATATTCATCAAACATAGATTCCCCAAGCTTATGGCTTTGCATATCATTAGCATCATGGATATTCAAGGAATTCATACTAACAACATTGCATGCTCATCATTCAATGATTTAGTGACAAACATTTCATAGATTTCTTCTTCTAGCACTTGAGCACAATTTTTCTTACCATCATTGTCACGAAAGATATTAAAAAGATGTAGCGTATGAGACAAACTAGATTCCATTTTTTTGTAGTTTTCTTTTATAAAACAAACTAGTGATAAAACAAGAAACAAAAAGATTCGATTTCAAGATCTAAAGATATACCTTCAAGCACTCACCTCCCCAGCAACGGCAACAGCAAAGAGCTTAGTTGAAGGGGTGTGAGTGTCGTTTACCTTGCCTCCCCGGCAACAGCGCCAAAAAAGAGCTTGATGTCTACTACACAACCTTCTTCTTGTCCATGTTGTTGGGCGTGCAAGTGCACAGGTTTGTAGGACAGTAGCAAATTTCCCTCAAGTGGATGACCTAAGGTTTATCAATCTGTAGGAGGCGTAGGATGAAGATGGTCTCTCTCAAGCAACCCTGCAACCAAATGACAAAGAGTCTCTTGTGTCCCCAATAGACCAAATACAATGGTAAATTGTATAGGTGCACTAGTTCGGCGAAGAGATGGTGATACAAGTGCAATATGGATGGTAGATAAAGGTATTTGTAATCTGAAATTATAAAAACAGCAAGGTAGCAAGCGATCAAAGTGAGCGTAAACGGTATTGCAATGGTAGGAAACAAGGCCTAGGGTTCATACTTTTACTAGTGCAAGTTCTCTCAACAATAATAACATAGATAGATCATATAACAATCCCTCAACATGCAACAAAGAGTCGCTCCAAAGCAACTAATAGCGGAGAACAAACGAAGAGATTATGCTAGGGTACGAAACCACCTCAAAGTTATTCTTTCAGATCAATCTATTCAAGAGTTCGTACTAGAATAACACCTTAAGAGACAAATCAACCAAAACCCTAATGTCACCTAGATACTCAATTGTCACCTCAAGTATCCGTGGGCATGATTATACGATATGCATCACACAATCTCAGATTCATCTATTCAACCAACACAAAGTACTTCAAAGACTGCCCCAAAGATTCTACCGGAGAGTCAAGAACGTGTGCCAACCCCTATGCATAGGTTCATGGGCGGAACCCGCCAGTTGGTCACCAAAACATACATCAAGTGGCACATAATATCCCATTGCCACCACATATAATCACGGCAAGAATACATCAAGTGTTCTCAAATAAAGACTCAATCCGATAAGATAACTTCAAAGGGAAAACTCAATTCATCACAAGAGACTAGAGGGGGAGAAACATCATAAGATCCAACTATAATAGCAAAGCTCGGGATACATCAAGATCATGCCATAGAGGGAACACGAGAGAGAGAGAGATCAAACACATAGCTACAGGTACATACCCTCATCCTCGAGGGTGAACTACTCCTTCCTCGTCATGGAGAGCGCCGGGATGATGAAGATGGCCACCGGTGAGGGATCCCCCCTCCAGCAGGGTGCCAGAACGGGCTCCCGAGAGGTTTTTGGTCGCTACAGAGGCTTGCGGCGGCGGAGCTCCTGATCTATCTTGATATTCGATGTTTTTATGGTACGTAGGCTTATATAGGCGAAAGAAGTCAGTCGGGAGGTGCTCGAGGAGCCCACAAGAGAGGGGGTGCGCCCAGTAGGGCGTGGGGGCTCCTATCTTGTGGCCTTCTCGAGGCTCTACTGACTACAAGTCTCCTGGATGATATTCTTCACAAAAATAACGCTGCCGAAGGTTTCATTCCATTTGGACTCCGTTTGATATTCCTTTTCTTCGAAATACTGAAATATGCAATAAAACAGCAATATGGGTTTGGCCTCCGGTTAATAGGTTAGTCCCAAAAGTAATATAAAAGTGTACAATCAAGCCCGTAATCATTCAAAACAGATAATAAAATAGCATGAATGCTTCATAAATTATAGATACGTTGGAGACGTATCAGCATCCCCAAGCTTAATTCCTACTCGTCCTCGAGTAGGTAAATGATAAAGAAATAATTTATGATGACGTATCAAGGAGGTAGGAGATCATGAGGGCTCCGGTGACCGAATTGCGAAGGAAGGAGGTCATGATGACGGCTCCAAAGACCGAACGGAGAAGCGAGATATTGCAAAGTCCGTCAAGGTATATATATTAATTAAGCTTGTGCTGACTTGATTCATTAATTGTTTTGGTGTGTACATATTAACGCTTTTTCTTCTCTTAGCCCTCCGGGTTGAGCCAAACTTCCATAAGGAAATGAGGGCCGAAGAAAAGGTTGCGCCAGGATGAAGGGTTCACGATCACAGAAGTCATGAAAGATGGCCAACCGATTGCTCCCAAGCGAACCAAGGACGCATTTGTACATCAGCGTGGAGTTGTTGTTAGGGACAACGTCCCGATCAGCATTCAGCAATGGAATAAGAAAAAGGACCCTGAAGTTTCTTATGTCCAGGATAGACTGAAAGATGATCTATGGACCTTGCTGATGACAAATTTTAGCCTACCGCCAGAGAAGGAGCCGAATAACCCAGTTATAGAGTGAAAGGTGAAGGCGTTTGCTCTTAAGAAGATGGCAGAACTATTCAGGAACTGGAAGAAAGAGTTGAACACAAAGTTTGTCGAGAAAGAGGAGACTCCATAATTCATCGGTTGATATGAGAAGATAAGAGATCACTGACCCGCATTTGTGGCCTACAAGAAATCAGAGAAAGGTAAGAAAAGGTCACTGACAAACAAGCTAAATGCTGCAAAGAAGAAGTATCACCATCACATGGGGTCGAGTGGCTACCACAAAGCCCGGCCATTGTGGGACAAAGCTGAGCAAGACCTACTTGCTAAAGGGGTCCAACCAGCGACATTGCACTGGCCAGATCGTTCAATGGCTTGATTCTTCGGGGTTGGGGGAACTTTGGACCCAAAAAAAGGGGAGTGTGTTTGGACGGACGAGCAACTTACAATACCCATCCGTAAGCTTCAGCTAGCAATCAAGGCAGCGCATGAAGGGATGTTCATTCCCCACAGAAAGAAGGATGAGCTGACAGTGGCCCTCAGGAATCCTCACCACCCTGGACGAACACGAGGTACACCAGGCAATGTTCCATGGGTACATGGGTTTCCCGACAACGGTGTTCATAGAAGCCGAGAGAGAAAGAGGAAAGTGGAAGCAACCGAAATGCAGAAGCTCAATGCAAGATTAGCAAAACTAGAGGAACTGGAGAGCCAGCGAGATCCTAGCCAACCATCACAGTGGAATGAAGATCCTTGCTTCGACGTTGCCCCAGAAGCTACCCCACCATCTGAGCGGAGAAGTAGCATGGCATCCATGGAGCTCGTTCAGCCTGATTTCATGGCTCCTTGCTACCCCGTGGATAGTATCACGGAGGCTGAACATTGCAAGCTAATGACGAAATGCCAGAACCTAACCTTGAAGGTGGCCGTCGGCTCTGTTATACCTCCTTGAGCTGAGGGAACTTTTCATTGTCGTCCGATTCTACATGGCTATAGTGTTGCGAGGGTGGATGAAATAATGGAGGGATTTGAGGAGCTGGAGCTTGACTTCCCTGCAGGTGAAGGGGAGAGTCATCTGGAAAATGCTTTAAGGAATACCTTTCTATGGAGAAAGTAGTACATCAAGCTTCCAAACTGAACACCTCCTCCTCCTCCTCCGCACGTGAGGGCACTCCGCCTCCTCCTCCTCCTCCTTCGGCGAGTTAGGGCACTCCGCCTCCTCCTCCGCCTCCTCCAGTGCGTGAGGGCACTTTGCCTCCTCCTTCGGCTCCTCCATCGGATGAGGGGACTCCACCTCCTCCTCCACCTCCTCCGGCGTGTTAGCTGACTCTACCGCGTTAGGAAAGGTGGAAGAGAGATGCCGCCACTCAAGTGGCTAGCAGTACGAGAGGCGGGAAGAAATACAGATTTAGACTAGGCCTGAAGACTCTTCCAAAGTTACCAAATGAGAGGATTGATGAGGAAATCAATGAAATCATGGCAGCCGAAGTGCAGCCCATATTGAACGGACGAAACCTCCACCTCCAAAGGAAAGGTAGATCCGGTGAAAGCAAAGTGCACTCTGGATGCTCTGAAATGACCACCACCGCCTCCGCCGCAATCCAACTATGACCGCTATATTGAAAGGACACATGATGAAGCACGGCAGTCGGGAAGTACTTCCAGTGCTGCAAGATTAGAAGCAAAATGAAAAAGTGGGAAAACAATTCCCTAGCTCGGCGAACAGGAGAAGCTATCGTACCCCCCGCTCAAGGTGTCTAGCGATATCGTCGCTAATCATCTGGGGCTACTGCTCGGTAACAATCTTGGTGATTACCTGGGCGATGATGTAACTGAAATCTTAGAGGTAGTAGAGATCTTCAAATATGAGCACGGGAAGGCTCTCGTCAAATCTGATCATCCTCCACTAACAATGATGATGTGAAGATTGCATGAATGGTACACGGATACATGCAGAAAGTCTGGGACCGACAGTCTATTGATGAGAATTAAAGATGAGCATGACCTCATTGGAGTCGAGGTGCTGCCTGTTGAATTTGTGGAGTTATTTAAGTTATTCAATCAAGACGCCCTCCACAAACAACTCATGAGTTGCTATTGTCTGTAAGTATTACTTCTGTAATTAAGTCTCTATAGCTCAGCTCGTTCATTGCATGTATATATAATTATCCTCACTATATTATGCATATTGAAGATCATCGAATGCAAAAAAGGACAAATCTATGACATTGGGTTCATTAGACCAAACATCGTAAATGAATGGACGGTTCAAAACAGAGTCAAAGATAGTTAGGACAACTTGCTAAAATCGTTCCTTCAACATCAAAACAAAGGGGAAATACTCTTTCCTTACAACTTCAAATGAGTGTTACTGTCTTATGAATATTCGGTTTCGCCTACTCGAGGTTATAGTAATGTAACTGATCACTACTAGGGAAAACCTTGTACACAGAATCTTACCAGTAGCGTGTGTTAAAATGAGGCGCTACTGCTAATTAGCAGTAGCGCGTCTGCCAAAACCGCGCTACTGTTACCCCCTTAGCAGTAGCGCGGTGGGAACTGAACGCGCTACTACTATAATTGCCACACCATTCCCGACGTGCTAGGTATAGTAGTAGCGCCCTTCTAGAAACGGCGCTACTACTACCGATTTTAGCAGCAGCGTGTTTTCCCTTCCCATGCTACTGTTAAATCTATTCTCACCTAACCCCCCGCGCGGCCTGATTCCCTCTTCTTCCTCCCCCAATTCTCCACTCTCTCTTCTCCCCCTCGTCGCCTCCGCCTCGCCGCCGTCTCTCCCAGCCCCACCTCACCGCTGTCTCCCTCGACCCGCCTCGCCGCCGTCTCCCCCGACCCCGCCTCGGCGCCATCTCCCCTGACCCCGCCTTGCAGCCGTCTCCCCTGACCCTGCCCGACCGCGCCTCGGTGCCGCCGTCTCCCCCGACCCCATCTCTCTCCCCGCCCTCTGTAAGCACTCTCCCCTTCCGATCCCTCTTGTTAATTTGCTTAGTATGAACCCTAGCTATTTAGTGCTAGTTAGTATGAACCCTAGGCTATTTTTAGTGTTAGTTAGTTAATTTAGTGTAAGTTAGTTAGTTAGTATGAACCCTTAGCACTAGTTCCTAGGTACTAATTAGTTAGTAAGAACTAGGTACTAATTAGCTAGGTACTAGTTTATTATTATTTATAGTAAGTTTATTTTCAGTAAACTAATTGAATTAATAGAACATGTTAGTAAGAACTTGTTGCCATTTTTTTAGTTAAAGCAATTTTTCCCGCATCGAGGTGGACGATGCCTATCCCGCATCCTCATCGTCGAGTCTGTGGAGGACAACACCTGCTTGACCATATGGGCCATGTCCGGGACTGGGCTCCGCCGGGGTGGTACTGGGAGGCACTACCTACTGGGGGGTGCAGGTTGGTGAGGATCCAGCCTGTCGTTGACCCGAACCTTCTTTGGTGGCGGTCGCGTGGGCCAGTGACGGTCCAGAGGCTCGAGGACCCCGCGGAGGTGGTGCGTCACCGTGTCAGTGAGGAGGACGCGCACGTCCGTCGCTACTTGTTTGCGTTGGAGCACATGTTCTCCAATACCTGGTAGGTTCTCCAGGGATCTCACTGGAGCTATGATCCCGTGATGGTTCCTTCTCTGTGGGTGTCCACCGCCTGCGCCTATACCCGTCGTGTGCTAGGGTTTTAGTTGTATTAGTGATGTTATATGTATGACACTATTCGGGATGTATTAGTGATAATATTCGACGATGTACGAACACGCATGAGATGATTTACTTTTGCTTATTCAATGCATGCTAATTTGAGTCCTATAAGATATTTTGAAATGTATATCTTGTGTTGCTCAAATATGATATGTGCTTGCCCAAGTGGCCGGTCATGTTTGCAGGTTACACCTCCGAGTGGCCTATGTTTTGCCGGAGTGTTGATTCATTTCCGTTCCGGCAAATTTCAGGCGCTCGATATGTCCTATTTTAGCAAAGGTCATGCCGGAATTTTCCGTGAATTTTGGCATGACTTGTGCCAGAATATGTAGGAAATATCGAGTGCCCCGGATTTGTGTGTTGAGTATCCTAGTAGTTGTCTTCGATCGATTTTCAATTAATGTTTTAACGATGAACATAGGAAATGTCTGACGACGAAAAGGATTTCGGTATTTGCAAATACTGCGAAGACGAGCGCGGCCTGTGCGACGGAATCTTCCTAGATGATGATAGGCGCTTCAGCATCAAGCTGGACGAGAACTTCGAAGTGGATACAGTAAGTCACAACGACAAGTCCTTTTTCGTAATTAAGCATGACATATGATTCATTTGCTTCAACTTATAAGTTTTTACTATTCTACTAGCGTATCCCCTACCATGGAAGAGTTTTTGTATTGGATAAGATAGGTTGCAATCGTACTATGGAGGTAAAGAAATTTTACTTGAAGACCGAGCATGGTTATATTTTCCACACAAAATTATACAATTCAGACGACTACACCTATTTTGGATGCAAAACATGGCGAGCACTATGCAAGACTTATGCATTTGAGCCTGATATGGTTATCACCTTTGATATTCGTCCAGAAGATGATATTGAAGGTAATACCGACATCTGGGTCGATGTGCAGACGCCTCCAATTATACCAAAATGTGAGTTTCTCAACCATATTTATGTCTTTGATATTGTTTATTCAAAAATAGTTGACAATTAATTTCTATTGATAGCTTATTTCGGTGCAAGCAAACATGTCCAGCGCTTGGTAGACAGGACCGTATACTGTGTCGGGGCTGAACTCAACTGCGAGGAGCTCAGTCATTATGTTTCATGGCTTGCGGATCTTGATACTGTTAAGACAAACTTTCTTCCTGCATTTAGAAATGTTAGTACTGAAAACGTGCGACCAATAGTGTTCGTACTGAACTACGGTCACATCTATTTAGGAAGGATGGTAAGATTTTTAATATTTGTCCTCAGTGCATCTTTTCCATACATTATTTTTGAAGCTAAACTTCATTTCTAAGTATGTTACCATACGATGTTCTTCAACAGGGAGTCCCGATGAATGTTGTGCCTTATGGAATCGAGACTAAAGGTACCATGAGTATTATTAGCTTACGGCCAAGATATCCTACAAATTACTGTAGTGCATTCAAGATTAGCGATGGATGCTTAATAGTGCAAGACTGGACCAAATATGTGATGGGGGAGCGCAAAGAAGTACTAGGGGGCAGCAAACAGAAGCGCAACCCACGATTAGGAAATAGGTTCATCTGCATGCTCCAACTTGATCAAGGAGGAGAGCTACACATGTTTTATGTTATTTTACCTAAGAGAGAGCAGCAGGAGCGATTAGCTAGCTAGAAATGAGTTTGAGGATGATGATGTGCTACACTATTACTATGATGATAAAATAGCTAGTGTTGGTGGTAATGACTATGATGATTATTATTAGCTAGTGTTAGTGGTGATTAAATAAATAATGTTGGTGGTAATTACTATGATGATGATTAAATAGCTTGTGCTGGCGGATTAGATTCAAGTGGAGGCAACATGTGGTGAACATCGAAAGTACTACTAGTCCAAACTAGATCAAGTTTGGATTAGTAGTATACTTTTGACATGCACCACATATTGCCTCCACTTGAACCTAATCCACCTTCATTTGACACACTTGACATAAAGATGTAAATCTCATAACTGGTATTGTACCAATATTTTTACGATGGAGAGAAAACCGCATAAATACACTAAAAATAAAAAAAATGAATACTAGTAGTGATGGAGAGAAAACGCGCTGCCACTAGTTTCATTAGCAGTAGCGTGGGGGTGGACAAACGCTAAAGCTATTTGTCCTAGCAGTAGGGCGCGCCGGCACGCGTTACTGCTAAGCAATAGTTGTAGCGCCTTATTAGTAGCACGCCTACCCGCGCTACTAGTGAGCACAAAACCAGCGCTACTGCTAGGGTTTTCCCTAGTAGTGGATGGGTTATGTGTGAGCAAGTTCCACTTTATTCTTCTAGAGATTAAGCTTGAAGGGGGAGTAGTAATTGTCTTAGACTCGAGACGTAAAGATCCCAAGACTTATGCGGACATTACTGCAATGCTCCAGAATTAAGTTCAATCATTGTCGCACCATATTAGCAACTTTCATTCATTTCCTAATATCAAGTAATCATTTTCTTTGCCGGGCAGGGTTTGGAAAAAGTTCACCGGAATGGTTCCGGGTCTACAGAAGGAGCTGCGATTTACACACCCGAAACTAAGTAGTACTATCTAGTTCCACGCATCTCGGGGAGCAACCACAACTGCAAGACAATACTCATGTCAAATTTGTCAAACCCAAGAGTCCAGAAGTTGGCAAGTGGAAGACGAATGAAGCTAAAGTGTAGCACAAGAAAATTAAGCCCACTTTTGATATGTTGATGTCCAAATATGGCAATCAAGCAGCCTGTTCTAGCTCTAACCAGTCATCAAATTTGAAGCACTCAAGGTCACGTCCGAGGCAAGAATTTCAGCATCATGCAAGGCCATATGGGTCGTGCGCACAGGACCATGGATGACGCCACTCCCTATGCACCATACTATATGGGAGACTTCAATGGAGGATGGGGGAAGCCCTCAATGGCCCTTATGCATTTCATCCGGGATGGGTAGCAAGGAGGCCCATCAGTGAGAGGCTTTCTTACCCCGTAGGAGGCCGTTTGAACAATGGAGTCAATCGGCCAACGCAAGATAATTAAAAATGGGTCAGCAATCGAGTGTGGAATGCTAAGTTACCAAGTGATGTAGCAGTCGATTCAGGAAAAGGCAAGGAAAAATTGATGCCGACTCACTCATCTGGGGCACCAAAACATTCACCATACAATAGATGATTGTGCATAGCAATCCGAGTGAGCCGATACTTTCTATCACACCAAAACACTCGGCTTACGATGAAGTATAGTCAACCAAAGTGGTGTCCTCCAGGGCTAACAAAAACACAAAAGAGGAAACTGCAAAGTTAAGGAATCTAGAGATGGCAGAGCAAGAGGCTGAGAAACAAAGGGAGAAAAGTTTCAATGACACTCGGCCCATAGTACCCGCAAAACAAGTGATGCAGTTTCTTCTACATCTATCATAGCAGCTCCTACATCAAAGGAGGACGGTGCGACCATTATTACATAGTCCACGACACCTATTGATTCCCCTTCACTCGGACATATTTCAGATTTGGTGCACACGCCCGAGGAGGAAGATGATATGTTGGACTATTAGTCTACACCAGTTCATGAAGGTATGGATATTAATATGGTGTATTACTTACCTGTTGAGTTTCATGTTGTAGATGAAGAAGAGGAAGTAGCTCAACTAGATTTTGGCCCTAAAATACAATATTCGAGAAGCCAAAAGAACCAGTGACACACAAAACCATTGTATCTCAGAGGTCATATTAATGGATCACTACTCACTCGGATGCTTGTTGACGGTGGTGATGTGGTGAATCTCATGCCCTATTCGGTCATCAAGAGATTGGGTTTGCACGATGAAGAGTTGATAAAGACCAATATGGTGCTTAATTTACTTGAGGGCAAAGACAAAACTCAAGCCAAAGGTGTGATGTATCAGGAGCTTACAGTCGGAAGCAAAACATTGGCTAGTATGCTCTTTATCGCTGAAGTGCAAGGTAACTACAACATTATATTAGGCCGAGACTGGGTTCATGCCAACCAATGCATGCCTTCTACCACAAACCAGTTTTTAATTCAATTGTTTGATAAGGAAGTGGAGGTCATTCATGTGGATAACTCGGCTCGTGTTGCTTTGGTCGATGCATCAGTGGTCTAGCAACATCCCAATGCTATACTTTCTTGATGGTGTGTGACCCATCAGAGTTTGATTTTCTTAGTGCTACAAAGAATGGTTTTGTACCTGTTTCATTAAAGCCAGTTGGTGAAAATCGGTTTCAAAGTATGTATTTAAATGGATCCTAACTCTGAGTGGTTACAAAAGTGACTTACAGAATATTGGTCCAATGAGAACGATATGTATGAGTCTATAGAAGAGTTAGATGATATGGATAAACTTGGACAAGTTTTTACATCGGCTGATCCATTAGAAGAGATAGATAGAGGAGATGGTTCAACTCCTAGGCCGACATTTGTAAACAAAAATTGGGAGCCGATCATAAGGCTAAGTTGATCGAGCCGTTGAAAGAATATATTTGCTACTTTCCATGGGAATATCATGAGATGCCAGGTTTAAGCCGAGAGCTAGTGTATCATCGGTTACCTATAAAGGCTGGTTTTAGACCTTACAAGCAATCGGCCAGAAAATTTAATCCAAAAACATATGACCAGAGCAAGGAAGAGATTGGTCATTTGATTAAAGCTAATTTTGTAAGACATTGCAGGTATGCCGAGTGGATTTCTAACACTGTACCGGTGGAGAAGAAAGTCTCCTGCAAGTTGAGGGTGTTAATTGATTTCAGAGATTTGAATAGAGCTACACCTAGAGATGAGTATTCCAAGCCCATAGCTGGTATACTTATTAATGATGATTCTGGATATAAGGTCATTAGCTTTCTTGATGGTATTAACCAGATTTTTTATGGCCGAAGAGGACATGTCCAAAATGGCTTTTCGATGCCCCGGTTTCCTTTATTTATTCGAGTGGATAGTAATGACCTTTGGATTGAAAAATGCTAGTGCCATATATCAAAGGGTTATGAATTTAATATTTCATGATTTACTCGGTGTTATACTTGAGGTCTATATTGATGATATTGTTCTCAAATCAGATGCTTTTGAATCTCACTTAGCCGATATGCATTTAGCTTTTGAAAGAATGAAAAAGTATGGAGTGAAAATGAATCCTTTTAAGTGTGCCTTAGGTGTATCGGCTGGGAAGTTTTTGGGTTCCATTATTCATGAAGATGGCGTGGAGATTGATCCCAAAGATAAAAACTAAACAGAAAGTGGAGGCTCCAATGTGCAAGAGAGATATGCAAAAATTCCCTGGCAAAGTCAATTATTGGAGGAGATTTATAGCCAATCTGCCAGGGAAGATTGATGCATTTACTCCTATCCTTCAGTTGAAGAATTATTTTGATTTTACTTGGGGGGCAAAACAGCAAGAGGCATTTGATATGATCAAGAAATATTTGTACACTCCTCTGGTTATGAAAGCGCCCAGGCATTGGGAGCCATTTAGGCTTTACATTGCAGCGGAGGAAGGTGTTATTGGTGTTGTTTTGTCTCAAAATGCCGAAGGAAAAGAACATGTTGTTACTTATTTGAGCCGATGCTTATTGGACGCGGATACAAGGTATACATTTATTGAAAAACTATGCCTATGTTTATATTATGCTTGCAGAAAGTTGAGACATTATTTAGTACCTAGTGCTTGCATAGTTGCTTGTCAAAGTGATGTCATTAAGTACATGTTACATAGGCCAATTCTTAGAGGTAGAATTGGCAAGTGGGTTTATGCATTAATTAAATATGATTTGGCTTATGAATCTCTAAAATCCAGGCCAAATAGTTTCTAATTTTATTGTTGAACATCGAATTGATGGCAAGCCTGATATTTATATAAACCTTGTCTCAATAGCCCCATACATAATATATTTTGATGGTTCAATTTGTAGAAATGGTCAAGGTGTTGGTATTGTTTATGTGTCTCCTCAAGGTTCTATTTTTGAAGCCTCATGCCGCATAGAATATTTTTGCACCAATTATCAAGCCGGATATGAAGCATTGTTATTCTGCTTATAGATGTTACTTGCCATAGGTGCTACACATATTTAGGCTTTGGTGATTCATTATTAGTAGTGCAACAAATATCCAAAGTGTTTCAATGTTTTGACGAATCACTTATTTTTATCTTGATAAATGTCTAGATATAATTTTGACTTTGGATTATTTTAGAATTGCTTGTATATCTACACATGACAATTGGAGAGCAAATGAGTTGGCACAACAAGCATTTGGCTATCGTGTTGATCATGGCATGCATATTTCTCAAAGGCCGATGTCTAGTCTTGCCAACGTAGGGGAGATTGATATGTCCATTTTGAATCATGTTTTCTTATTAATATTTATTGCAATTTGCATTATTATTTCACTTTATGATACAATTCTTATGCATTTTCTCTCTTATTTTGCAAGTTTCACTCAAGGGTAATGTATCATGACCACAAGTAATTAACCACTAGCTACACTCAAGGGTAACGTATCTTGACCACAAGTAAGCACCTTGTAATATAACCCAAGTACACTAGTGATTTCAAATCATCTTATGGCAATCATTGTCTAATGTTTATTAACTAGTCGTGCTATAATGGCCTAAGGAATCAATCATATACCTAACACCTTACCATAGTTATACCTAACCATGTGATGGACTATGCACATTAGGAAACTTTGTGATCTCAAACAGACTACCTATCATTTAAAGAAAAAAGGACAAACCTTGTAGGATCATCCTTGAGTGTAGGAAATGAGGGAGGCCATATCATCACAAAATGATGGATATTACCCGAATGCCTATCTTGTTTTATCGTGTCATACACTTTACATAGTTGCCTGTACTTGATATCCAAGTGGAGTTTATATTGACCCTTCTCAAGGAACACAAATTGAGCATAGTCCCCCAGACGGTTTATCTGGAGAGGAGTAGTAGACTCGTCCTCAAGCATGCAACCAGACATCCTAAAATTAGCAACCATCTCAAGCAAACAAGTGGTGTCCACTACCAACCAGTTGTCCCCCTGTGGAGCCAGATGTGGAGCTGAACAGAGACTAACTCGCAAGCATCAATCAGCTTCAATGCAGGTTAGCATGTTGATGGTATCAACCTCACAAAACTTAATTTTGTTCTTCTCCCAATGGTTCAAATGTGATTTTGAGCTATATCAAACTACATGACACCCTAAACCACACGAGTTGGCTTTTCACGAAATCCAGAATATCTCCTCTTGGTAGATACTTCATCATGGTTCCACTCAACCAAATGCGAGTCTCCCTCTCTTCTTCTTCCGCATGAGAACAACTTTCAGATTGATAAGTAAAATATTAAATCGATAATGAATCAAAATACTCCGAAGGAGCAAAATAACTTACCTAGTTCCATTGGCACTATATAGTATTGTAGTACACCATTTTCCTAGAGTATCATAGACTACCCAAGCGTCGAAAGTTTTATAAAGCCATGCCTTAATATTCTGTCAATGGAAGTTGAGAAAATATACTACATAGAACACAATAAAATGGTGTACCCGTATACCAAATAAATGATCGTGTGATTGAAATAACTAAGCACTCCTAAATCTATCTTCGGTCACAAAATAGAGGCATCACTCCCATGATGGGCTCATACTACCTGAACTCAAAATATAGTTGAGTAGACAATGGACCATACAGACTAAGGACTAACCACAAACATCACCATTGTAACCTGCAAACATGACCGGCCACTTGGACAAGCACATATCATATTTGAGCAACACAAGATATACATTTCAAAATATCTTATAGGACTCAAATTAGCATGCATTGAATAAGCAAAAGTAAATCATCTCATGCGTGTTCGTACATCGTCGAATATTATCACTAATACATCCCGAATAGTGTCATACATATAACATCACTAATACAACTAAAACCCTAGCACACGATGGGTATCGGCGCGGGCGGTGGACACCCACAGAGAAGGAACCATCACGGGATCATAGCTCCAGTGAGATCCCTGGAGAACCTACCAGGTATTGGACAACCTGTGCTCCAACGCAAACAAGTAGCGACGGACGTGCACGTCCTCCTCACTGACACGGTGACGCACCACCTCCGCGGGGTCCTCGAGCCTCTGGACCGTCACTGGCCCACGCGACCGCCACCAAAGAAGCTTCGGGTCAACGACAGGCTGGATCCTCACCAACCTGCACCCCCCGGTAGGTAGTGCCTCCGAGTACCACCCCGGCGGAGCCCAGTCCCGGACATGGCCCATCTGGTCAAGCAGGTGTTGTCCTCCACGGACTCGACGACGAGAATGCGGGATAGGCATCGTCCACCTCGATGCGGGAAAAATTGCTTTAACTAAAAAAATGGCAACAAGTTCTTACTAACATGTTCTATTAATTCAATTAGTTCTTACTGAAAATAAACTTACTATAAATAATAATAAACTAGTACCTAGCTAATTAGTACCTAGTTCTTACTAACTAATTAGTACCTAGGAACTAGTGCTAAGGGTTCATACTAACTAACTAACTTACACTAAATTAACTAACTAACACTAAAAATAGCCTAGGGTTCATACTAACTAGCACTAAATAGCTAGGGTTCATACTAAGCAAATTAACAAGAGGGATCGGAAGGGGAGAGTGCTTACAGAGGGCGGGGAGAGAGATGGGGTCGGGGGAGACGGCGGCACCGAGGCGCGGTCGGGCAGGGTCAGGGGAGACGACTGCAAGGCGGGGTCGGGGGAGATGGCGCCGAGGCGGGGTCAGGGGAGACGGCGGCGAGGCGGGTCGAGGGAGACGGCGGTGAGGTGGGGCCGGGAGAGACGGCGGTGAGGCGGGGTCGGGGGAGACGGCCGCGAGGCGGGGTCGGCCGAGAGGGGAGAGTGTGTCTATGTACCCTCATAGACCAAAAGCGGAAGCATTAATTTAACGCAGTTGATGTAGTGGAATGTCTTGTCGACTCAACCAATCAAGTATCAAACGTACGACACCTCCGAGTTCTGCACACGTTCAGCTCGGTGACGTCCCTCGAACTCTTGATCCAGCAGAGTGTCGATGGAGTCAATGAGTTATGTAAGCACGATGGTGTGGTGATGGTTTTGGTGATGTGATCCGTGCAGGGCTTCACCTAAGCACTACGAGAATATGACCAGAGGAGTAAACGGTGGAGGGGGGCACCGCACACGGCTAAGACAATTGATGTGGTTTGGGGTGCCCCCTTCCCCTGTATATAAAGGAGGAGGGGGAGGCCGGCTGGCCCTAGGGCGCGCCAAGTAGGGGGAGTCCCACTAGGACTCCCAGCCCTAGTCGGATCCCCCGTTCCTTACAACAAAGAGGAGGAAAGGACAAAGACGGGGAGAGGGAGAAGGAAAGGGGGGCCGCGCCCCCCACCGCTTGTCCAATTCGGACAGCCATGGGGGTGGCGCCACCTCTTGTGGCCCGCCTCCTTCTCTCCACTATGGCCCATGAGGCCCATTAACTTTCCAGGGGGTTCCGGTAACCTCTCGGTACTCCGAAAAATCCCCAAACCTTTCCGGAACCATTATGCTGTCCATATATAACCTTCTGATATATCAATCATTACCTCTCGACCATTTCAATACTCCTCGTCACGTTCGTGATCTCATCCAGCACTTCGAACAAACTTTATCACCAAAACACATAACTCATATAATACATATCGTCATCAAATGTTAAGCATGCGGACCCTATGGGTTCGAGAACTATATAGACATGATTGAGACACCTCTCTGGTCAATAAGCAATAGCGGAACCTAGATGCTCATTTTGGTTCCCACATATTCTACGAAGATCTTTATCGGTCGAACCGTTATGACAACATATGTTATTCCCTTTGTCATCGGTATGTTACTTGCCCGAGATTCGATCATCGGTATCTTTATACCTAGTTCAATCTCGTTACCGGCAAGTGTCTTTACTCGTTCCGTAGTGCATCATCCCGTAACTAACTAATGAGTCACATTTCTTGCAAGGCTTCATATGATGTGCATTACCAAGAGGGCCCAGAGATACCTTTGCGACACTCGCAGTGACAAATCCTAATCTCGATCTATGCCAACCTAACAAACACCTTCGGAGATACTTGTAGAGCATCTTTATAATCACCCAGTTATGTTGTGATGTTTGATAGCACAGAAGGCATTCCTCCGGTGTCCGGGAGTTGCATAATCTTATAGTCGGAGGAATATATATATGACATGAAGAAAGCAGTAGCAATAAAACTGAACGATCGTTATGCTAAGCTAAAGGATGGGTCTTGTCCATCACATTCTCCTAACGATGTGACATCGTTCATCAAATAACAACACATATCCATGGCTAGGAAACTTAACCATCTTTGATCAACGAGCTAGTCATGTAGTCTATGTATTCACACATGTATCAAGTTTCTGGTTAATACAATTCTAGCATGAATAATAAACATTTATCATGATATGAGGAAATATAAAATAACAACTTTATTATTGCCACTAAGGCATATTTCCTTCACTCTCCCACTTGCACCAGAGTCAATAATAAAGTTCACATCGCTATGTGATTTAACGCCAATAGTTCACATATGTATGTGATTAACACACATAGTTCACATCACCATGTGACCAACACTCAAAGGTTTAGTAGAGTCAATAATCTAGTTCGCATTGCTATGTGATTAACACCCAAAGAGTACTAAGGTATGATCATGTTTTGCTTGTGTGAGAAGTTTAGTCAACGGGTCTGCTACATTCAGAGCCGTATGTATTTTGCAAAATTTCTATGTCTACAATGCTCTGCATGGAGCTACTCTAGCTAATTGCTCCCACTTTCAGTATGTATCCAGATTGAGACTCAGAGTCATCTAGATCGGTGTAAAAGCTTGCATCGACATAACTCTTTACGACGAACTCTTTATCACCTCCATAACCGAGAAATATTTCCTTAGTCCTCTTAGGTAACTAAGGATAACTTTGACCGCTATCCAGTGTCCACTCCTGGATCACTATCGTACCTCCTTGCTAAACTCATAGAAAGGCACACAACTGGTCTGGTACATAGCATGGCATACTTTATAGAACTATGAATGAGGCATGGGGAATGGCTTTCATTCTCTTTCTCTCTTCTGCCGTGGTCGGGTATTGAGTCTTACTCAATTTTACACCTTGTAATACAGGCAAGAATCCTTCTTTGACTGATTCATTTTGAACTCTTTCAAAATCTTGTCAAGGTATGTACTCATTGAAAAATCTTATCAAGCATCTTGATCTATCTCTATAGATCTTGATTCCCAATATGTAAGCAGGTTTACCGAGGTCTTTCTTTGAAAAACTCCTTTCAAACTCTCCTTTATGCTTTCCAGAAAATTTTACATCATTTCCGATCAACAATATGTCATTCACATATACTTATCGGAAAGGTTGTAGTGCTCCCACTCACTTTTTTGTAAATACAGGCTTCACCGCAAGTCTGTATAAAACTATATGCTATGATCAAATCATCAAAGCGTATATTCCAACTCCGAGATGCTTGCACCAGTCCACAGATGGATCGCTGGAGCTTGCGCACTTTTTTAGCACCTTTAGGATTGACAAAACCTTCTGCTTGCATAATATACAACTCTTCTTAGAGATATTCATTTTAAGGAATGCAGTTTTGACATCCATTTTCCAGATTCCATAAAATGTGGCAATTGCTAACATGATTCGGACAGACTTAAGCATCGCTACGGGTGAGAAAGTCTCATCGCAGTTAACTCCTTGAAATTGTCTAAAACCCTTTGCAAAAAGTCGAGCTTTATAGACAGTAACATTACCATCAGCGTCAGTCTTCTTCTTGAAGATCCATTTATTCTCTATGGGTCGCCGATCATCGGGTAGATCCACCAAAGTCCACACTTTGTTCTCATACATGGATCCTATCTCAGATTTCATGGCCTCAAGCCATTTATCAGAATCTGGGCTCATCGTAGCTTCTTCATAGTTCATAGGTTCGTCATGGTCAAGCAACATGACCTCCAGAACAGGATTACCGTACCACTCTGATATGGATTGTGCTCTGTTTGACCTACAAGATTCTGTAACAGCTTGATCTGAAGTTTCATGATCTTTATCATTAGTTTCCTCTCCAGTTGGTGTAGGCATCGCGGGAACAGATTTCTTGGATGAGCTACCTTGCAAATTGAGAGTAGGTACAATTACCTCATCAAGTTCTACTTTCCTCCCACTCACTTCTTTCGAGAGAAACTCCTTCTCTAGAAATGTTCCGTTCTTAGCAACAAAATTCTTGCCCCTGGACTTGTGGTAGAAGGTGTAACTAATTGTCTCCTTAGGGTATCCTATGAAGACACACTTTTCCTATTTGGGTTCGAGCTTATCAGGGCTAAAGCCTTTTGACATAAGCATCGCATCCCCAAACTTTAATAAACGACAGCTTAGGTTTGTTGCCAAACCATAGTTCATACGGTGTCGTCTCAACGGATTTTGATGGTGCCCTGTTTAACATGAATGCTGCTGTCTCTAATGCATAACCCCAAAATGATAGTGGTAATCGGTAAGAGACATCATAGATCACACCATATCTAATAAAGTGCGGTTACGACATTTAGACACACCATTACACTGTGGTGTTCCAGGTGGCATGAGCTTTGAAACTATTTCACATTGTTTTAAATGAAGGCCAAACTCGTAACCGAAATTTTCACCTCCATGATCAGATCGTAGAAACTTTATTTTCTTGTTACGATGATTCTCCACTTGAAATTCTTTGAACTTTTCAAATGTTTCAGACATGTGTTTCATTAAGTTGATATACCCATATCTGCTCAAATCATTTGTGAAGGTCAGAAAATAACGATACCCTCCACGAGCTTCAATACTTATTGGACCGCATACATCGGTATGTATTATTTCCAATAAGTCATTAGCTCGTTCCATTGTTCTTGAGAATGGAGTTTTAGTTATCTTGCCCACAAGGCACGGTTCGCAAGTGTCAAGTGATTCATAATCAAGAGATTCCAAAAGTCCATCTGCATGGAGTTTGTTCATGCGCTTTATACCGATATGACCTAAACGGCAGTGCCACAAACATGTTATCAACTTTGCATATTTAGGCATCAATATTATGAATATGTGTATCACTACAATCGAGATTTAGTAAACCATTAACATTAGATGTATGACCATATATATAAGGTTTTATTCATGCAAATGGAATAACAATTATCCTTTGTCTTGAATGAATAATAGTATTGCAATAAACATGATCCTATCTTGTCCATGCTCAACACAAACACCAAATAACATTTATTTAGGTTCAACATGAATCCTGAAAGTATGGAGTGTGCGATGATGATCATATCAATCTTGGAACCACTTCCAACACACAGTGTCACTTCACCCTCAACTAGTCTCCATTTATTCGACAACTCCTATTTCGAGTTACTAATCTTAGCAACTGAACATGTATCAAATACCCAGGGGCTACGTCGAGCACTAGTAAGGT
Source organism: Triticum aestivum (assembly GCF_018294505.1). Taxonomy (NCBI): domain Eukaryota; kingdom Viridiplantae; phylum Streptophyta; class Magnoliopsida; order Poales; family Poaceae; genus Triticum; species Triticum aestivum. The sequence continues at coordinate 751,328,597 of NC_057813.1, read as the reverse complement.
ACACATCAATAACATGTATATCAAATATACCTTTGTTCACATTACCATCCTTCTTAACCGCCAAATATTTGGGGTAGTTCTGCTTCCAGTGACCATTTTCTTTTGCAGTAGAAGCACTCGGTTTTAGTCTTAGGTCCACCTTTGGGCTTCTTCACAGGAGTGGCAACTTTCTTACCATTCTTCTTGAAGTTCCCTTTCTTTCCCTTTGCCCTTTTCTTCAAACTAGTGGTCTTGTCAATCGTCAACACTTGAGGCTCTTTCTTGATTTCTACCTTCATTGATTTTAGCATCAGAAAGAGCTCGGGAATCGTTTTCATCATCCCTTGCATATTATAGTTCATCACGGAGTTCCAGTAACTTGCTGATAGTGATTAGAGAATTCTGTCAGTTACTATGTTATTTGGAAGATTAACTCCCACATGATTCAAGCAATTGTAGTACTCAGACATTTTGAGCACATGCTCACTGGTTGAGCTATTCTCCTCCATCTTGTAGGTGAAGTACTTGTCAGAGGTCTCATACCTCACGACATGGGCATGAGCCTGAAATACCAATTTCAGATCTTGGAACATCATATGCTCTGTGGCGTTCAAAACGTTTTTAAAGTCCAGGTTCTAAGACATAAAGCATGGTGCACTAAACTATCAAGTAGTCATCATAATGATCTTGTCAAATGTTCATAACGTCTCATCATCAGCACCTGCAACAGGTCTGTCACCTAGCGGTGCATCAAGGACATAATTCTTCTGTGCAGCAATGAGGATAATCCTCAGATCATGGACCCAGTCCACATCATTGCTACTATCATCTTTCAACTTAGTTTTCTCTAGGAACATATCAAAAACATAGGGAAGCTACAACGCGAGCTATTGATCTACAACATAATTTGCAAAATACTATCAGGACTAAGTTCATGATAAATTAAGTTCAATTAATCATATTACTTAAGAACTCCCACTTATATAGATATCCGTCAAGTCATCGAAATAATACGTGATCCAAATTAGCTAAACCATGTACGATCATCACGTGAGATGGAGTAGTCTTCAATGGTGAACATCACTATGTTGATCATATCTATTATATGATTCACATTCGACCTTTCGGTCTCCAGTGTTCCGAGGCCATATCTGTATATGCTAGGCTCGTCAAGTTTAACCCAAGTATTCCACGTGCGAAAATCTGGCTTGTACCCGTTGTATTCGAACATAGAGCTTATCACACTCGATCATCACGTGGTGTCTCAGCACGAAGAACTTTCACAACGGTGCATACTCTGGGAGAACACTTATACCTTGAAATTTAGTAAGGGATCATCTTATAATGCTACCTCCGTACTAAGCAAAATAAGATGCATAAAAGATAATCATCACATGCAATCAAAATATGTGACATGATATGGCCATCATCATCTTGTGCTCATGATATCCATCACCGAAGCAACGTCATGATCTCCATCGTCACCGTCTTGACACCTTGATCTCCATCGTAGCATCGTGGTCGTCTCGCCAACCATTGCTTCTAAGACTATTGTTGCCGCTTAGTGATAAAGTAAAGCAATTACATAGCGCTTCTATTGCATACAATAAAGCGACAACCATATGGCTCCTGCCAGTTGCCGATAACTTTACAAAACATGATCATCTCATACAACAATCTTATATCACATCATGCCTTGACCATATCACATCACCACATGCCCTGCAAAAACAAGTTAGACGTCCTCCACTTTGTTTGTTGCAAGTTTTACGTGGCTGCTACGTGCTGCTAGCATGAACCGTACATACCTATGGCACAAAAAACCACAACGATGATTTATCAAGTTTGTTGTTTTAACCTTCACAAGGACCGGCCGCAGTCAAATTCGATTCAACTAAAGATGGAGAAACAGACACCCGCCAGCCACCTTTATGCAAAACTAGTTGCATGTCTGTCGGTGGAACCAGTCTCATGAACACGGTCATGTAAGGTTGGTCCGGGCCGCTTCATCCAACAATACTGCCAAACCAAAATAAGACATTGGTGGTAAGCAGTATGATGATCACCTCCCACAACTATTTGTGTTCTACTCGTGCATATCACCTACGCATAGACCTGGCTCAGATGCCACTGTTGGGAAACATACCATGCAATTTCAAAAAAATTCCTACGCTCACGCAAGATCTATATAGGAGATGCATAGTAAAGAGATGGGAGAGTGTGTCTATGTACCCTCGTAGACCGGAAGCGGAAGTGTTAAATTAACGCGGTTGATGTAGTGGAACGTCTTCTCGAATCAACAGATGAAGTACGTATGGCACCTCCGAGTTCTGCACCCGTTTAGCTCGATGACGTCCCTCGAACTCTTGATCCAGCAGAGTGTCGATGGAGTCGATGAGTTCCGTCAGCACGACTACGTGTTGATGGTGTCGGTGATGTGATCCGCGCAGGGTTTCGCCTAAGCACTACGACAATATGACCGGAGGACTAAACGATGGAGGGGGGCACCACACATGGCTAAGACAATTTCTGTGCTTTGGAGGGGGAACCCCTGTCCCCGTATATAAAGGAGGAGGGGGGAGGCCGGCCGGCCCTAGGGCGCACCAAGTGGGGGGAGTCCCACTAGGACTCCCAGTCCTAGTTGGCTCCCCCCTTCCTTCCAACGGAGAAGGGGAAAGGGGAAATAGGGGGAGGGCCCGGGGGAGAAGGAAAGGGGGGCCGCACCGCCCACCCCTTGTCCAATTCGGACTTCTATGGGGGGCGCGCCACCTCTTGTGGTCTGCCTCCTACCCACCACTATGGCCCATGAGTCCCACTAACTTTCCTAGGGGGTTCCGGTAACCTCCCGGTACTCCGAAAAATCCCCGAACCTTTCCGGAACCATTCCGGTGTTCGTATATAACCTTCTAATATATCAATCTTTACCTCTCGACCATTTCAAGACTCCCCGTCACGTCCGTCGTCTCATATGGGACTCCGAACAAACTTCGGTCACCAAAACACATAACTCATATAATACATATCGTCACCGAACGTTAAGCGTGCGGACCCTATGGGTTCGAGAACTATGTAGACATGACTAAGACACCTCTCCGGTCAATAACCAATAGCAGAACCTGGATGCTCATATTGGTTCCCACATATTCTAAGAAGATCTTTATCGGTTGAACCATTATGACAACATACGTTATTCCCTTTGTCATCTGTATGTTACTTGCCCGAGATTCGATCGTTGGTATCTTTATACCTAGTTCAATCTCATTACTGGCAAGTCCCTTTTCTCGTTCCATAATGCATCATCCCATAACTAAATCATTAGTCACATTGCTTGCAAGGCTTCATATGATGTGCATTACCGAGAGGGCCCAGAGATACCTCTCCGATACTCGGAGTGACAAATCCTAATCTCGATCTATGACAACACAACAAACACCTTTGGAGATACCTGTAGAGCATATTTATAATCACCCAGTTACGTTGTGACGTTTGATAGCACACAAGGCATTCCTCCGGTGTCCGGGAGTTTCATAATCTCATAGTCGGAGGAATATATATATGACATGAAGAAAGAAGTAGCAATGAAACTGAACTATCATTATGCTAAGCTAAAGAATGGGCCTTGTCCATCACATCATTCCCTAATGATGTGATCCTATTCATCAAATAACAACACATGTCCATGGCTAGAAAACTTAACCATCTTTGATCAACGAGCTAGTCAAGTAGAGGCATACTAGGGACACGATGTTTTGTTTATGTATTCACACATGTATCAAGTTTCTGGTTAATACAATTCTAGCATGAATAATAAACATTTATCATGATATAAGGAAATATAAAATAACAACTTTATTATTGCGTCTAGGTCATATTTCCTTCAAGATAATCAGTGCATCATAATCAGTTTTGACTTTGTCATCCATCTACTTGTGAATATCATGGAAAAGAAATATGAAATTTTGATGTAAATGGTGATTAATCATAAGCAACAGTGTTGGATGTAGGAACTAGTTAGATAGTCTATCGTTTCCCAATTGCGCTAAATGTTAACAGCCTGGTGTTGACTGCTAATTTAGCAAATTCTTCTCATGTTTGGTGAGTGTCGTGGTTGTGGTGCGTTGACAGCGCACAAGAATCGTCGCTAGAAACGTACCCCGTACGAGTAAGACAACTTTTCATACTAGCTACAATAAAAATACTAACATCCAAACTAAGGTTCCATAAATCAGAATCTTAATTAAGGTGGGACGTCGCCATCGGCGACTACATCTTCGTCATCGTTGTTGTCGTCGATGATGTCATGCTTTTCTGCTCCAATGCGGGATACTCCAACTCCGAGTCTGGTGATGCCCCCAATTCAATCATACACTAATCATGCACGCAAATGTGTACGATCAAGATCAGGGACTCACGGGAAGATATCACAACACAACTCTAAAAATAAAATAAGTCATACAAGCATCATATTACAAGCCTGGGGCCTCGACGGCTCGAATATAAGTGCTCGATCGTAGACGAGTCAGCGGAAGCAACAATATCTGAGCAGAGACATAAGTTAAACAAGTTGCCATAAGATGGCTAGCACAAACTGGGATACAGATCGAAAGAGGCGCAGGCCTCCTGCCTGGGATCCTCCTAACTACTCCTGGTCGTTGTCAGCAGCTTACACGTAGTAGTAGGCACCTCCAATGTAGCAGGAGTCGTCATCGACGGTGGCGTCATGCTCCTAGGCTCCAGCATCTGGTTGCAACAACCAGGTAGATGGAAAGGGGGAAAGAGGGAGAAAAGCAATCGTGATTACTCATCCAAAGTACTCGCAAGCAAGGATCTACACTACATATGCATGGGTATATGTGTAAAGAGGCAATATCGGTGGACTAAACTGCAGAATGCCAGAATACGAGGGGGATAGCTAGTCCTATCGAAGACTACGCTTCTGCCAGCCTCCGTCTTTTAGCATGTAGAAGAGAGTAGATTGAAGTCCTTCGAGTAGCATCGCATAGCATAATCCTACCCGGCGATCCTCCCCTCGTCGCCCTGTGGAAAAGCGATCACCGGGATGTCTGTGGAACTTGTCTGGGTGTGTTTTATTCAGTATCTGGTTCTAGTTGTCATAAGGTCAAGGTACAACTCCGGGTCGTCCTTTTACCGAGGGACACGGCTATTCGAATAGATAAACTTCCCTGCAGGGGTGCACCACATAAGCCAACACGCTCGATCCCATTTGGCAGGACACACTTTCCTGGGTCATGCCCGGCCTCGGAAGATCAACACGTCGCAGCCCAACCTAGGCCCAACAGAGAGGTCAGCACGCCGGTCTAAATCCTATGCACGCAGGGGACTGGGCCCATCGCCCATTGCACACCTGCACGTTGCGTACGCGGCCGGTGAGCAGACCTAGTAACCTCCATTACAAAGGAAGTTGCGTTACGCAGTCCAACCCGGCGCGCGCCGCTCAGTCGCTCACGTCACGAAGGCTTCGGCTGATACCACGACGTCGAGTGCCCATATCTTTCCGGCGTAGTTGGTTAGTGCATATAGGCCAGTGCCAGACTCAGACCAAATACCAAGATCTCGTTAAGCGTGTTATTATGAAGCAACCGCGGACGCCGGCCAGGGCCAGGCCCACCTCTCTCCTAGGTGGTCTCAACCTGCCCTATCGCTCCGCCACAAAGTAACAGTCGGGGGCCGTCGGGAACCCAGTCCCACCCTCTACCGGGATGGAGCCACCTGTCCTTCCAGTCCCTACATCGGAATCACTTGCGGGTACTCAACAAGCTGACCCGACTTTAGTCACCATCTGAATAGTATGTGTATGTACAGTATATACCCGTGATCACCTCCCGAGTGATCATGGCCCGATAGTATAGCAAGGCAGACTAACAAGAATGTAGGGTCACTAATGGTAAACTAGCATCCTATACTAAGCATTTAGGATTGCAAGTAAGGTATCAACAGATGTAGCAACAATGACAGACTATGCAACAGAATAGGATTAATCAAAACAGTAACATGCTACACTACTCTAATGCAAGCAGTAGAGGGAAGAATAGGCGATATCTGGTGATCAAGGGGGGGGGGGGGCTTGCCTGGTTGCTCTGGCAAGAAGTGGTCGTCAACTCCGTAGTCGAACTAGGGGTTGCCGACAGTCTCCGGGTCTATCAGAAAGAAGTAACGGAGGGGGAACACAATAAATAACAAAGCAATCAAAGCATCACAAAGCGTAACATGGCAATACGCGGTGCTAGGTGTGCCATAAAGCGGTAGTAGGTGATACCGACGAAGGGGGGAAACATCCGGGAAAGTATCCCCGGCTTTTCGAGTTTTCGGAAAGATGAACCGGAGGTGAAATGTTACAGGTTCACTCTGCTAGGGACGCGTGGCGGACGAATGGGCTGTGTATCTGGATTCGTCTCGTCGTTCTGAGCAACTTTCATGTATAAAGTATTTTCATCTGAGCTACGGTTTATTTTCTATGATTTATAAAAGTTTTCGGCATTTTTTTGAAATTTATTTAATTATTTAAATCAAACATTATCCAGAATAATAAAAGGTGATGTCAACATGACATAACCATGACGTCCGCAGGTCAAACCCAGCTGACCAGAGTCAAACCTGGCCAGTGGGACCCATCTGTCATAGACAGTGGGTTAAACAGAGTTAAATACTAATCTAAACATAGTTAGTTAAACTACTGGGCCCACCCGTCAATGTCTAATTAGGTTAACTAAATTATCTTAATTTATATCGCTAATTAGGGTTGTGTGGGCCCCATCTGTCAGTTGCACGGGATGGTCCAATCAGCATGGTTGACCGGATCAACAGGTCGGCCGGGCCACTGGGGCCCACGGGTCAGTGACCCAGGGGGTGGCCCCGGTCGGCCAAGTCAGCGGTGGCGCCGGAGCTAGCCCCGGCGACCAAATCCGTGGCGAAGGGCATGACCATGCACCGGGATTCGCCGTCCGACAGCCAAATTAGGCGTGGGCGGGCGCGTTCGAATGGGGAGAGCGCGGCGCATCGCGTGGGAGCACTGGGAGGAGCTGAGGCCGCCGGAGTTGGTGCCGGTGTTGAGCAGTGGCGGTGTCCGGAGTCGGGCGTGGCCGCATCTTGGGCTAGGGGGCAGGGCAAAGGTAGCGGACAGACTCGCCGGGTTCCTGGGGGTGCCACAAGTACGGTGTGATGCTCGGACGCGAGCTGCGCAGGCAGCGGCCACGACGGCAAAGCAAGGCGGCGGCGATGAGCGTCGGCAATGGCGGGGCTATCAGCAACAACAACCAATCGAGGGATAGGACAGAGGGGGACCGCGGTGCTGCTCACATTGATGACGGGTAGTTGCTCGGGGAGGCACGAGGTGCAGTGGAGGTGCCGGAATCGTCGACGGTGATGGCGGTGGCGGTCGAGGAGGGAGACGATGGTGCGGGCATCGACGAGCTGGCCTCCCATCTCCGATCTAGTGGTGAGGTAGAAGAAGGCGTGGCTGGCGGAGCTCCTGGGCATCCTCCGATGGCGCGGGGAGGCCGGTGGCCGCGCCTACGGCGGCGGCATGGCGACGGCAGTGTTGGCGAGCTCGGGCCTGTGGGAGAGGGGCGGAGAGAGGGGGGTCTGGAGGGCAGCTAGGGTTTGACCGGGGCAGGGGTGCCCTTATAGGTCGACGGGGGCGACGGGGGACGGCCGCGGGATGGCCGACGCGTGCCCATCCGCGCCATGGACGCAGGTGCGGCGTCCACCGCGACGGTGAACAGGGGGAGGAAGGGGATGGCCCGGGGTTGGGCCAGCTCGGCTAGTTGGGTCGGCACTGTGCACTAGGCCTAGTGCACAATGTCCCCTTTTCCTTTTCTTAAACCTTTTCTTTTTCTTTTTATTTGTTTATGACTTTATTTTAGTTTCTTTTACTTTAGTTTTTACAATTTCCAGGTTGGCCTCCAAATTAGTATCATCAAAATAGGCCACTTCCAAACCTAGTTTGGACCCAAGTAAATTAGTTTAATAATTTTATAATTTCAAAAGCAATTAAATTACTATTTTAGTCACTGTTTTTAATTAGTCTAGGGCATTTAAACATTTTGAAAAAGGTTGGTTCCACCACCAAAATTAGTTAGGGATTATTTTTCACATGATGAACATTTTAGTTTTTATATTTGAAAACCTTTACCGTTTGACTTGATTTGAATTTAAATTTGAATCCGTTTTGAATCAACGCGAGTTTATCAACAGTAACCGAGGTGATGTGGCATCATTAGCAGTGGTTCACTGTAGCTTAATTATCCGGGCGTCACAAATCTCCTCCACTACAAGAAATCTCGTCCCGAGATTTAATCGATGGAGTAAGGGGTGAAAGTTTGGTAACGAATCTAGCGGTTCTTCTCATTCTGGCTTGCTCTTCTCGATGAGGCCAATCCAATACATTGATGTATTCATTTCTCTGCTTCAAGTCACCATGATCAAGTTGTCATCCTTTCTTCGGGATCTCCATCGTCCTATGAACGCAACCAAGGGGAAAAACTCCGGAAGAACGCATCTCCACAAAGCTGGGCATCTGACGGTGAACTCAATGGGAAACACACAAGGTACCCCACGAGTTATTCCAATGAATTCGTTGAGTGCAATATACGATGGTACCAAAGTTTCAAACGGTTAGGCAATCATTCGATGACTAGACAGAAGCTGGAATGGGGGTTTGAACAATGAGAATAACATGTTGTTTCATTCTAGGATGATTACTGGTATGGCATTTATCTCGTGAATCACATACGAAGCCAGGTGCAAAGGATACATTAGAATCCGGGTTGTAAAGAAGAGTCAGGTTTCGATCAAGTGGACCTGTGGGTTATGGGCCCACCATGTGGTTAAAAGTAGAGGGAGCGGTGACATCTTGCACGGATACGGTAGAAAGGTATGTCGGAGGATAGCATGTCAGTTATGTTGGCAACAACGTTGGTACCAAGAGCAAGGGACTAAGAGAACCATTCTCCTGCTTGTTGAACGAGGCGGACCAATAGGCAAAGTTCTCGTCCATGGGTAGTTACCGGAATGTCATCAACAATAGTAACAAGGTCTTACTGATAGAGTGGTACAACGAGGTGCTTACCTAAGCAGGGAATTATCACTGCTCAGTTAAGTCTGATTACTAGAAAGGTTAAACATGACAATGGAAAGGATAGTATGATTATCATATTAAACAGAATAATGGAAAGGAAAATGTGTTTAAACACATATTTTAGGAGTATATCCTCCCCAAGGACAAGCAGAGCATGATATCCATGACAAGATATAATGTAGAAAACCCTTTTGGTAAGGGGAGAGAAACTTCATGACATTACCCAGGCAACAGTGTTTGGATAATTGAGAAGGAAACATTTAGCATTGGGCTTCAAATGTTCTTGTTGAAAATCGGAGTACCACAAACATGCATCGAGATAGCATTGACATTATCATCAAGTAAGGGTCAGAATTTGGATGCACAAAGGATCCATCGGGAACAACTTATAGAATAAGTCTTACAATTTGCTCATGGAAGAATGACTAACCTTGCCAAAAAGGAAACTATAACAATAGGTCCTCCTGCCAGGTGTGCTAGGCATGACATCACCTTACCGGGTCATATAAAGACCAATGTTATAACTCTTGGAAATATGTTCCAACCATCATATCTGACCGAGATTCATATCTGATTGGTGTCAGGATACCTCAGACTTAGGATCCTGAGATAAAAAGGTGCGACACGAATTGACGAGAAGACATCATAAGATTCTCGGGAAATGAACTATGGAAGTGAGTTCTGAGATAAGAGTTCATCAGTAACCCAAAGAGAGGATGATGAGGTGGCTGATGGACTCGGTAACAAATCATCAAGATTTCGAAAGGTTGGATTTCCACAATTATGTAAACAAGGAGATAACATTTGCCAGATCAAATGGTATAATGATGCATGCTCGAGGAAAACCTACACAAGTACATTGGTTGAAAGATGCACCCATAACATGGGCTTAGGTAGCATGATCAATGTTTAGAATGGTGATTCAATTATCGAAAGACTTAGAATGAAACTATCGCCCATTAACTTCAAAGCAATAGGGTTGCTAGAAGTTTTGAATTCACGCGTCATAGCTCAATTGCTGGTATTCCGGTTAAAAACAACACGGGGACCAAGGAATGAATGGAGATGGCAAGAAGTGTTATTATATCAAGAATTCTTAAGAGGTGGTGAAATTCTCACGACATTCTTGACATAAAACATGGTAATACTCCAAGGTAAAGAAGAATAAATGCTGGATAGCAAGGATATCAAGGTATAACACAGAAGACGAACAAGTTTGTGTTAAACGGAAGGCAATAAAGTGGTCGATGATAACACAAATCATCGAGGGCAAGGATGGTATTTCTCATCATGAATTCAATTGATATCCTATAAGAGCTCAGAATGCTGATGATGGTCACGACACATTTGTCGAGAGATTCCATGAAGATGTAATCAATCGCCGATGGCATCAAGTCAAAGAAATGATGAAGCGAATGGCTATTGGAACCATGGGTACGACACAAACTCGAAATCAAGTTTGTTGTTCAAGGAGAAATGATATGAAGAGAAAAATCGACGTAATATCAGCTCACCGTCAAAATTTGTGCTCCAGGAAGGACCAGGTAGCACAGTTAAAATCAGCACGATAATGGTATAGCCGAGCAGGGTAGGAATGACGTGATCGAGTTCAAACTCGTAAGTAATGAAGGTTACCAAGAGTTGTTTAATTGCGGTGCAGACTCGATTCAGTTGTCGGTGTCTTTGAGTGCTTAATAACTCAGAGCCCGTGAAAAATTTGAACCAGTGAGGATGTTATAATTGATGAAGAGCTCATAAGAAGTTATGCAGTTCCATGATAATCTCGAGATACCAGGGGGTAATAGTCGACGACAGATCAAAGTAGAGGTTGGACTGGGGTATTGCTTTGCAGAAGACAAGTGCTTAAACTTGCATGAGAAATGGTATTTAAAGGAGAACATGGTCAGAATCACGATTGCATAAGACCAGATCCCAGATATAAGATGAACTTATACCAAAGGAATAATTAATTTAAGAGAAGCTTTAATGATACGATCTACATCGTGTCCATGGGCATGAACACAAAGTTCAAGGTCGACTCCCACTTCTCCAATGCATAACCTTTCATTCTCTTCTCACTTTCAAAGAAGTTATAGTGTTGAAATTTTATATGGAAAAATACCAGAAGAGTATGACTCGTGAAAACTTCCGAGTTCACACATATTAAGGAAGGCATAGGTTCAACCCATCGGGTTATCTTATAAACATATGCCACCAGCTACAAGAGTAAATGTCACCAGCTCCAAGCAGAGCATGGTTGGCCAAATCAGAGAATAGGATTTATATATGGCATTAGGTATCAGGGAAAGAACTTCTCGAGGTTTTTGTATACAACGGACACTGTCGGATGATAATTCAACAAATGACCTGATGGTCCGTAACGGAGCTGATGTGAGTATCGCCACACAACCGGCAAAAGAAACAATGCAAAGGCATTGGATTATAGAAGCAAACTGACTATTTCAAAGCACAAATGCAAAGGAATTATGATTTCTAATTCAAGGGATCAGAAGCAACGCTCTGATTAGGGATGGATAAGATGAATAGCCTTGTACAATCAACAACAATTTGATTGGTCGAGAACCAGCTCCTGTCTAAAATTGGCGTCTGAGCCGGAAGGGTGAATTCTCCGATTCGGTTGAGGATTGCGAGCAACCGCAACATATTGAACCAACGGACTCAAAATGATAATGACAAAGGATGTCAATAAGATTACTAGACTTATGGGATTAACAATAATGCAAGTAAGCAAGAATTTCAAGAGCAAAAGGCTCCTGAGGATTTTCGGAAGATCGGTGGTATTTTGAAGACTTTTGTGAAACACATGAACAATTGAGAAGAATGGATCCTCGATAAATGTGAGGAAAACGGATCCTCGATAAATGTGAGGAAAACGGATCCTCGATAAATGTGAGGAAAACCCCATAAGGGTTTTCATGCGAAATAAAAATGCAAGATAATAAACTCAAAGGATTCTCGGGACAACGGCGAATATTTCGAGGCATCTTGTAACAACAAGAGCGACGAGAAATGATCATGAGAATGACAAGTGCATGCAGATATCCATAGGGATATATCGGTGGCAGTAAATTGCAAAGGCGATGAGCACAAGGGTCTCTGGGAAAATATCGAGGGATATCCTCAGAATCTTCTGACGAAGTAGGTGATCTTCCAGAATGAGGGCTCTCCGGGAGAAATAGTTACAAGAACCTAGAGTTAGAATTAGCAAAATCATTTAACCCGAGTAGAAGAGAGTTCAGAGCCCCGGAGTAAAGGTCGAGGAGTAAAAGATACTAATACCACCCAAATGGCGAAGTGGGCCCGTAAGACTCATAGCCATGTTAGTAAACGTTTTGTAGTGACTAGACTCAACTTCGGCCAAGGAGTGTGGAAGGGGGATTCCTATAGGCAGTCGGCTCTGATACCAACTTGTGATGCCCCCGATTCAATCGTACACTACTCATGCACGCAAATGTGTACGATCAAGATCAGGGACTCACGGGAAGATATCACAACACAACTCTAAAAATAAAATAAGTCATACAAGCATCATATTACAAGCCAGGGGCCTCAAGGGCTCTAATACAAGTGTTGGATCATGGACGAGTCAGTGGAAGCAACAATATCTGAGCACAGACATAAGTTAAACAAGTAGCCATAAGATGGCTCGCACAAACTGGGATACAGATCGAAAGAGGCGCAGGCCTCCTGCCTGGGATCCTCCTAACTACTCCTGGTCGTTGTCAGCAGCTTCACGTAGTAGTAGGCACCTCTAGTGTAGCAGGAGTCGTCGTCGACGGCGGCGTCTGGCTCCTAGGCTCCAGCATCTAGTTGCAACAACCAGGTAGAATGGAAAGGGGGAAAGAGGGAGAAAAGCAATCGTGAGTACTCATCCAAAGTACTCGCAAGCAAGGATCTACACTACTTATGCATGGGTATATGTGTAAAGAGGCAATATTTGTGGACTGAACTGCAGAATGCCAGAATAAGAGGGGGATAGCTAGTCCTATCGAAGACTACGCTTCTGGCAGCCTCCGTCTTGAAGCATGTAGAAGAGAGTAGATTGAAGTCCTCCAAGTAGCGTCGCATAGCATAATCCACCCCGGCGATCGTTCCCCTCATCGCTCTGTGGAAAAGCGATCACCGGGATGTCTGTGGAACTTGTCTGGGTGTGTTTTATTAAGTATCTGGTTCTAGTTGTCATAAGGTCAAGGTACAACTCCGGGTCGTCCTTTTACCGAGGGACACGGCTATTCGAATAGATAAACTTCCCTGAAGGGGTGCACCACATAAGCCAACACGCTCGATCGCATTTGGCCGGACACACTTTCCTGGGTCATGCCCGGCCTCGGAAGATCAACACGTCGTAGCCCAACCTAGGCACAACAGAGATGTCAGCACGCTGGTCTAAATCCTATGTGCGCAGGGGTCTGGGCCCATCGCCCATTGCACACCTGCATGTTGCGTACGCGGCCGGTGAGCAGACCTAGCAACCTCCATTACAAAGGAAGTTGCATTACGCAGTCCAACCCGGCTCGCGCCGCTCAGTCGCTGACGTCACGAAAGCTTCGGCTGATACCACGACGTCGAGTGCCCATATCTTTCCCGTGTAGTTGGTTAGTGCGTATAGGCCAGTGGCCAGACTCAGATCAAATACCAAGATCTCGTTAAGTGTGTTATTATGAAGCAACCGTGGACGCCGACCAGGGCCAGGCCCACCAATCTCCTAGGTGGTCTCAACCTGCCATGTCGCTCCGCCACAAAGTAATAGTTGGGGGCCGTCGGGAACCCAGGACCACCTCTACCTGGATGGAGCCACCTGTCCTTCCAGGCCCCACATCGGAATCACTTGCGGGTACTCAACAAGCTGACCCGACTTTAGTCACCATCTGAATAGTATGTGTATGTACAGTATATACCAATGATCACCTCCCAAATTATCATGGCCCTATAGTATAGCAAGGCAGACTGACAAGAATGTAGGGCCACTAATGGTAAACTAGCATCCTATACTAAGCATTTAGGATTGCAGGTAAGGTATCAACAGATCTAGCAATAATGACAGGCTATGCAACAGAATAGGATTAATCGAAACAGTAACATGCTACACTACTCTAATGCAAGCAATAGAGGGAAGAATAGGCGATATCTGGAGATCAAGGGGGGGCTTGCCTGGTTGCTCTGGCAAGAAGGGGTCGTCAACTCCGTAGTCGAACTGGGGGTCGCCGGCAGTCTCAGGGTCTACCGGAAAGAAGTAACGGAGGGGGAACACAATAAATAACAAAGAAATCAAAGCATCACAAAACCCAACATGGCAATACGCGGTGCTAGGTGTGCCCTAACGCGGTACTAGGTGATACCGACGAAGGGGGGAAACATCCGGGAAATTATCCCCGGCGTTTCGCAATTTCGGACAGATGAACCGGAGGTGAAATTTTGCAGGTTCACTATGATAGGGACGCGTGGCGGATGAATGGGCTGCGTATCTGGATTCGTCTCCTCGTTCTGAGCAACTTTCATGTATAAAGTTTTTTCATCCGAGTTACGGTTTATTTTCTATGATTTATCAAAGTTTTAGGCATTTTTGATTTTTTTTTAATTATTTAAATCAAACAGTGTCCAGAATAATAAAAGGTGATGTCAGCATGACATAACCATAACGTCAGCAGGTCAAACCCAGATGACCAGAGTCAAACCTGGCCAGTGGGACCCATCTGTCATAAACAGTGGGTTAAACAGAGTTAAAAACTAATCTAAACATTGTTAGTTAAACTACTGGGCCCACCCGTCAGTGTCTAATTCAGTTAACTAAATTAGCTTAATGTATTTCACTAATTAGGGTTGTGTGGGGCCCATCTGTCAGTTGCACGGGATGGTCCAGTCAGCATGGTTGACCGGGTCAACAGGTCGGCCGGGACCCTTGGGCCCACGGGTCAGTGACCCAGGGGGTGGCCCCTGTCGGCCAGGTCAGCGATGGCGCTGGAGCTAGCCCCGGCGACAAAATCCGTGGTGGAGGGCACGACCATGCACCGGGATTCGCCGTCCGGCAGCCAAATTAGGCGTGGGCGGGCGCGTTCGAATAAGGAAAGCGCGGTGCATCGCGTGGGAGCACTACGTGGAGCTGAGGCCGTCGGAGTTGGCGCCGGCGTTGAGCAGTGGTGGTGGCCGAAGTTGGGCGCGACCGCAGCTGGGGCTAGGGGCAGGGCAAAGGCAGCGGGCAGGCTCGCCGGGTTCCTGGGGGTGCCACGAGTACGATGTGATGCTCGGACGTGAGCTGCGCAGGTAGCGGCCACGACGGCAAAGCAAGGCGGCGGCAATGAGCGTCGGCAATGGCAGAGCTAGCAGCAACAACAACCAATCGAGGGAGAGGACGGAGGGGGAACGTGGTGCTGCTCTCATCGATGACAGGGAGTTGCTCGGGGAGGAGCGGGGTGCAGTGGAGGTGCCGGAATCGTCGACGGCGATGGCGGTGGCGGTCGAGGAGGGAGACTATGGTGCGGGCGTCGACGAGGTGGCCTCCCATCTCCGATCCAGTGGTGAGGTAGAAGAAGGCGTGGCTGGCGGAGCTCCTGGGCATCCTCCGATGGCGCGGGGAGGCCGGTGGCCGCGCCTACGGCGGCAGCATGGCGACGGCAGCGTCCGCGAGCTCGGGCCTGTGGGAGAGGGGCGGAGAGAGGGAGGTCTGGAGGGCAGCTAGGGTTCGATCGGGGCAGGGGTGCCCTTATAGGTCGACGGGGGTGACGAGGACGGCCGCGGGATGGCCGACGCGTGGCCATCCGCGCCATGGACGCAGGTGCGGCATCCACCGCGACGGTGCACAGGGGGAGGAAGGGGATGGCCCGGGGTTGGACCAGCTCGGCTAGTTGGGCCGGCACAGTGCAATAGGCCTAGTGCACAATGTCCCCTTTTCCTTTTCTTAAACCTTTTTCATTTTCTTTTTATTTGTTTATGACTTTTTTTTAGTTTCTTTTATTTTAGTTTTTACAATTTCCAGGTTGGCCTCCAAATTAGTATCATCAATATAGGCCACTTCCAAATCTAGTTTGGACCCAAGTAAATTGCTTTAATAATTTTATAAATTCAAAAGCAATTAAATTACTATTTTAGTCACTGTTTTTAATTAGTCTAGGGCATTTAAACTTTTTGAAAAAGGTTGGTTCCACCACCAAAATTAGTTAGGGATTATTTTTCACATGATGAACATTTTAGTTTTAATATTTGAAAACCTTTACCGTTTGACTTGATTTGAATTTAAATTTGAATCCATTTCGAATCAACGCGAGTTTATCAACTGTAACCGAGGTGACGTGGCATCATTTGCAGTGGTTCACTGTAGCTTAATTATCCGGGCGTCACAGAGTCGGTGCAATCCTCGTCCCCCTCCATGCTCTTGACGGCAGGGTCGTCGAAAGTGTCGTTGGGAATGGGGGGGCGAGAGCTCAACCAAATCCTCAGTAGAAGCGGGATGGGTTACCTTGTCTCTGGAGGAGGGATAGCCCATGGCCAGTCCAAGTCGAGATTGCGCTACATTTTTTGCACCAATAATAAGTACTTGCAAATCTCTCTGGCTATAGCTAACTTTCTAATAACTAACTATGAAATGTTTGCTAGATACTTTTTGTTACCAATATTGCTAACAAATAAACGATCATGCATACATCACATATACGTATAGTTCATTATTTAACAAATAAAAAATATACTTCAAATTAACTAGCAACTAGGAACAAATTAACAATTTAATTAGATCTATAACCAACCTTTTAATAGATACACAAATTTACTTCTAACAGATACACAATTAATTTCTAACTAACATTTCCAAAATTTCCCTATATTAACATTTGCTGCACATACATATATAGTTATCTTTCTAATAATATTTAATTATGAAACTAGCTAGCTATAAATAGAAGTTGCTACTAACTTTTTTTACTAATATTGCTAACAAATAAACGATCATGCATGCATCATATATACATATACTTAATTATTTAAAAAATAAACAATTTGCTCCAAATTAAAGTCACTCGAAACAAACAAATAACAATTTCATTAGCTAGATCTGTAATCAACATTTTCATAGATACACAAATTTACTTATAATAGATACACAATTTACTTCTAACTAACATTTCCACAATTTCACCAAATTAACTATAATTATTTGCTACACATGCATGCACATACTAACCTATATGGAGGTCGGGCGACCCTCCTCCACGGTGCTCGCCTGACTGTGGTTTCACTGGCCGTCCAATCTACCCATCCGACCCAGCTGCACCATTGGATCTTCACTTGAAGTTAAATCATTTTCACCTCGCAGTCATTTTACTGCCCCAGGATGAGTGGGCTGTCTCATGCTTGCATTGGATGGGTCAGTAGCGGGTCATCTTTCGCCGGGTGAACCTTTCCTCGCGTGCAGCGTTTTGTGCGTCCTGTGGCTTGCCTGCGGCTAGAGGTAGGAGCCCATTCGACACTACCGTTCCAACCCTAACCCTCGATCCACAGCCACCCACATCTCTGTCTCATTCCTCTCTTTCGCATCCCTCCTCCTTCCTGGATCCCCAACAAGGCCGCACCCACTCATCTCCTACTCTTTCTTCTATCTTCCTCCTTCAACCAGATCTCTTCATATATAGATGCGCGAGAGAATTGACCGTGGTGGAGACGCTCAGGTGGCGGCGGCGAGCTGAGAAGCTACGGCACACCGTCATGAGACGACAGAGGTCATTGTAAGAAATATGTTAACTTGTGACCTTCTGTCAGTTACCCTGGAAGAAATGGTCGTAAATCTACGACCATTTGAGACTAATTGGTCGTAAGCTATTCGGAGGGCTCCAAACCCTAAACTATAACGACCATTTTGGTCAGAAAGGTCGTAATTTCCTTACACGAAATGGTCGTAAAGCAGACAACACTGGTCCGCTGCCTTATTTCTAGCTGATCATGACCAATATAGATGGTCATAACCTTGTAAATTATGGTGGATTACTATGACTAGGCGCCACCTCATCAGTTTTGCCTATGTGTCATGTCCATGTGTCAATTTTTGCCCTAGGTTGTGAAGCAACCTATATTTCTGTTATTCCCAAAATTCCCAAAAAAATCTCATAAATTCTTTGGATCATATCTTCGTCAAATATGTCAAAAATCTTCCTCGCCTAGTTCAAATACAATTCAACAATATTCATTTTCCTATTTTGTTCAGAACAGCACTTCGTGATGGAAGTGCTATTTATATATTCTTGGTTGCCCTAAAAAAATTTGGGCACTCTTTCCTATCCAAATAATTGTCTCATGGCAAAATTCAGCTCCATTTTCTTAGTAAATGTCCCTCCGCAAAATTCCAAAGTTTTTACTCAGGTAGAAGCTTTGTGAAGGAAGTACTAGATATGCATATCCTAATGAGTTGAAATTTTGCCACATCTTCTATATGTCCATATCATATCTATCCACAAAATTTTAGCTCCATCTAACAATCCATGAGAGCTCACCATACAATCTTTATTTCTAGTAATATTTTCAATTTGTGAAGCAACTACATTTTATATTGCTTTATAATTGCTGCCAATTTACCATGACATTACCCTGACCATAGAAACTCACTACACGAATTTCTTAGCTCATTTAATTTAACCACTTTCCCTTAATATTTTTCCCAATTTTATGTTTAGTGGATAACATTTTGAAGGAAGTACCATTTTTATTTATCCAAATGGTATGAAATTTCTACAGTTCCTTCATATGCCAAACTTATCATCCTACTCCAAATTTCATCACAATCCAATCATCTATGTAAGCCTAGCTTCAATTTCTATTTTCTGTCTAGATTGGCACATTGCAAAGCAAGTGCTATCTAGACACCTCCTATTGCCCTCAAACTTTTTGTGCCATCTTACATATCCAAATCATTGCCACATTCCAATATTCAGCTCCATTTGCCTATTAAATCGTCCTAACCAAATTTCCATAGTTTCTCTCCAGGGAGATGCTTTGTGAAGGAAGTACAAGCTAGGATTATTCAAATGGTATAAAATATTTATAGTGCTTTCCTATGCCCAAATGACCATACTCCACAAAATTTCAGCTCAAGCCATGTATTCATTTGATCCCAGCTTCAACATCCACATTTCTGCCTAATGTGGTACTTTGCAAAGAAAGTGCCATCTAAGCTCCTCCTTTTGATCTGAAAATTTGCCAAGACAGTCTCCCTAGTATATGATCATCCTCAGCCAAAACTCAGGCCCATTGGCGATGTATATTTCCCGTACCGCTAATCAAACACTTGGCTGCTAATTCATGTTTGAGCATAGTTTGGTATCCTCGTGAGATTCTTTTGTTTTCATTTTATTCCTAGCACCTACCTGGGGAGTGCCCAACCCACTAGACATGCCTAGGGCTGCCAAAACGCAAGGCAACTTCATGGTCACGCGGTGACCATGCGGCGGGCATGCGAGTTTACGCGCTTTGGAGTTGGGGCCCTCGGCCACTGTGCAAACCTCGACATATCGCCATCAAACCATGCATTTCTGCTTAAATAGATACTTATGTACCTAGAAATGATTTTCGGAAAAAATAAAGAGAAAACTATAAGGCAGCTGCAGTTCAAATTTGACATGTTCCCTACTGAATCGGCGGAAATTTGTCTTTTTCACGAGAGGTAGATAAAAGATTTTTACACCAACCATTTTGTCAATTGTGCATTAAATATGTCCTAGTATTTTATAAAAATTATTTGGTACATTTTTGCAACAAATATATGGTAGGTCATTCACAAAAAAACTCATTTTGGGCACTCGAAAAAAACGAAAATGAACTTTTGTCCAAAGAAAATGAAAACTTTCTTAGGAAACATTGTTTGCCATTCCAATATGCACCCTTGTGCACAACATTAGATTATTTGAACAAACTATGCCATGAATGTGGCTATAAGATTGATCGTTTGGCTTGAAAGTCATGAATCTTCACAAATGATAGCTCATTTCTGAGAACACTTTTTTTTAAGAATTGTTGTATTGCAAGTTTATTATTTTTCTTGGAAACTTTGTCACATATAATGACACAATACGAAGGTTCCCAATTTTTTGATTTTTTTTAATTTTTCATGCCTGTTTCAAAATGCGGTCAAAATTGCGGGCGTGACCGGTCCTAGCTAGTGGTTGAATCTTGAAAAAAAGTTGGTGTTTCTATGATTAAATAGATACTTATGTATCTAGAAATGATTTTTGGAAAATATAAAGAGCAAACTATAAGGCAGATGCAGTTCAAATTTGACCCGCTTCCTATTGAATCGTCGAAAATTTGTCTTTTTCATGAGAGGTCAAGCAAAACTTTTGACACCCAACCATTTGGTCAATTGTGCATTAAATATGTCCTAATATTTTATAAAAATAGCGTGGTCCCATTTTGCAACAAATATATGGTAGGTCCTTCACAAAAAAACTCATTTTGGACATCCTAAAAATAGAAAATGATTTTTTTGTCCAAAGAAAATGAAAACTTTCTTAGGCAACATTGTTTTCCATTCCAAGATGCACCCTTGTGCACAATATGAGATCATTTGAACAAACTATGCCATGAATGTGGCTATAAGATTGATCATTTGGCTTGAAAGTCATGAATCTTCACAAATGATAGCTCATTTCTGAGAACATTGTTTAAAAATAATTACCATATTACCAGTTTATTATTTTTCTTGGTAACTTGGTCACATATAATGACACAATGCGAAGGTTTTCCAATTTTTAGATTTTTTTTTGAATTCTTTATGCCGGTTTCAAAATGCGGTCAAAACGGTGGACATGACCGTTCCTAGCTAGCGGTGGAATATTGGAAAAAAATTGGTGTTTCTCTGATTAAATAAAAACCTATGTACCTAGAAATGATTTTTGAAAAAAATAAAGAGCAAACTATGAGGCAGCTGCAGTTCAAATTTGACCTGTTTCCTGCTAAATTGGCGGAATTTGTTTTCCACGAGAGGTGGATCAAACCTTTTGACACCCAACCATTTCGTAAATTATGCATTAAATATGGCCTAGTATTTAGAAAATTGATTTGGTAGAATTTTGCAACAAATATATGGTAGGCCCTTCACAAAAAAACTCATTTTGGGCACTCAAAAAATGGAAAATGTATTTTTCGTCCAAAGAAAATGAAAACATCCTTAGGAAATATTGTTTGCCATTGTAAGATGCATCCTCGTACACAATATGAGATCATTTGAGAAAACTATGCCATAGATGCGGCCATAGCCTTGAAAGCGATGAAACTTCACGCATGATAGCTCGTTTTTTAGAACACTTCTTAAAGACTATTGTTGTAGTTTAAGTTTGGTATTTTTTTCTGGAAACTAGGTCACAAATAATGACACAATGTGAATGTTTTCCATTTATTTTATTTTTTTATGAATTTACTATGCCGATTTTAAAATGTGATCAAATTTGACCGCGTGACCGTTCTTAGTTAGGTGCTTAATAATGCAAAACTCTTGCTTTGTCCATGATAAATAGCTAGTTTTGAAACTAAAAATGTTTCTTTGAAAAAAATTGAAAAATATAAGATACGTGTGTAGTTCAAATTTGACCCGCTTCTTGCCGAATTGGTTGTTTCACAAAATAGCTACAAAGATCGTAAATGCAAGCAAATTGGTAATCATCCATGAAAGGTGGTCTAACTTAAGTGAAAATCTGAGTGATGCCATTTTGCGAAATATTTTGGGTAGCTGCTTCAACCCCCCGTTTTTAGCACTAGAAGAGTATTTTTTAATAGCTCATTTTTTGAACCAATCAGGATGCAGCCCACGGATCATCCCCTCTATTCCATCTGAGCCGTCCTCCCTGCTGATCCAGCGTCTCTCGATTCCCTCCTTCCCGAGAAACCCTAGGGCGCTGCTGCCTCCTTCTCCCTGATCCAAATCCCTCCTCCGTCGCCCCTCCTCCCCCATCTAGATCCAGATCCCTCCTCCGCCTCCATCCCTGGCCATCCCCCCTTGCACCACCCCCACTCCCGCAGCCGCTGCCCCACCGTCACCGTCGACGACCCACGCCCCCGCCGCACACCATCGTGCCCTCCCCTCACCCTGGCCCAATTCAATCCAACCCGGTGTTGAACACCCCGCGCGCACACCGCTGCTACCCCCGTCGAACCCTTCCTCCCTCCCCTCCCTCGCACCCATGGCGTTTGCACTCAAGGCCTCCGCCTCCCTCGCCCTTGCCACTGCCTCCTCGGCGGCATTCCCCTCATTCTTGGCCGCCTCCGCGATGCCGAGGGGCCGTAGCGCCGTGGCCAAGAGGGTCTCGCTCCGCGGGTCCGCACCCGTGACCTGGTACCCAGCGCATGCGCCAACTCCCGCACTGCTCCACATGCGACCGCGCCAGCCGCCGCTCCCGCCCACCAGGTCCGGGATCCAACCGCGGCATGACTTGGACGCCAAGTGGGACGTCGACGTTGAAGAGTTCATCGCCTCCGACCCCGTCTATGGCGCGCATCTATCTCCCTACCCTGCCCTCTCCAGCAACCCGATCATGATCCCTCTCTTCTCCCCCCTCTAAATTACAGAGATTCGTTTCCATCTGAAGGCCCTGAGGGAGTCCAGGAAGTTCGCGCTCGGCGGGCCCTGGCCGGCGCCACGCACCTCGATGGCATTCCCTTCAATACTCCAAGAGCCCGCCACGATGAAACGCCGCAGGTACAATTCCTCCTAATCCCCCTTAAATCTCTCTATCTCGAGGACGTGTAATGTTCGGTGGCTGCTTGAATCGGATAGCCATTTCTGTTCTCCAAGTTCAGTTATCTGTGCTCAGGCTGGCTCAGGTTGCTTTGATTTGATGCTTTTGTTTGTTGCGTAGGCGTTAGGCTACGAGTTGGATCTGATTATTCGGTGCTTGCATACATGTCATGGTGTCACATAGTAGAAGTGATGAGGAATCTATCTATCTATTATCTATCTATATTATATACTTAAAACGATAGAAAACTAACGGTGGTGATTTAGCACTCTAAAAACTAAGATGATTCAGCGATGAAGATTAGGATTCTATTACATATTGTGTGTAATAGAAAGAGACCGAATAAATTGGAAGAAAAAGAAGGATTCTATCCAATTTAAAAAAGGGGGGTTTCCATCGTATACATGTGCGCAGCAGAAAGAAATTGAATAGGAATAGAAGGAACATAAGGTTTCCATTGTACACACGTACGTGCATGCGACAAGGCCGGAAAGTATTGCACGTGACTTTACTCTGAATTTGAATCACATCACGGTTATCGTCGCTGATGTTAAAAGTTCACGTGATCCAAAAGTTGCCTCGGCCCTAACTCGGCCAATCGGAGCCAACTGCGCCGTCCGCGTCGGAGAAGCACTCCCTCAGGAGGCTACGGCTGGGCAAGGAAGAGCCATCAGCCTGCAGCCGCCGTACACGACGACGAACAGTCCGCCGTGGCGAACAGAAGTTAGTGTGGCGGTAGATGCGTCCGCGGATGATGGAGCTGAACGAGCAGTTGGTAGCGTACGGGCATCATGACTGAGTACCAGTTGGCATCTCAACTGGGAGCATGTGTGTGGAGATGGAAGGCGGAAAGCTCTCAGATGGGATCGGCCCCATTTACCGCCACTGGAGCTTAGCCGAGGCATCACGAGGAAGGAGCGACTCCGTAGTACTATTGCCGTAGAACCATGCATGTGCTGCTCAGACGCGATTAACCTTTTCTTCTCAGTATTTATAGTGCAAAAGTGTCAAACAAGTGGACCAGCTCCCAGGAAATTTTTTTGTTTCAACACTTTTAGCCTTTTTAGTCATGAATAAGATTTATCTTTTGTGTATGTGTAAAATTTCATTGAAAATTTGGTGATATTTGTGCGACGATTTAAAATCATTGTTGATGATTTAAAATTAATTTTTATGATTACAAGGTTGTTTTCTGGAGCATTAAAAATTTTCAGGCACAAAAAATATATGTCGATATAAATTATATGTTCCTCAAGCATGAATATTTACACCTTGCATATCAATATTTTTGTGAATTTCTAGAAGAACATTTTCCGGCCCTTAATTGTTTCTACTTGGCGACCTTTTTTTTATCTATATGTTTGGCTAGGGGCTGGACGAATTGGACATATAGGTAGGACACCGCACAAGAAATAAGTCGAATGATTTGAGGGTTGAAGAGGGAAGGATGTCCAATGAAAGTATGGTGATGATGCATGAATACCCGACGGCGCTTGGCCGAGTCAAAGGTTTCCAAACAACATAATTGTAGACCACATGCATACTCAGAGCCACTTGTGCTATCACAATACATAACATCAGACAAATATGAGCTAGAAAATGTTGTGAAAACCAGCAACGTGAAATCACATGGCAAAAAGTGTCAACACAAAATCCTACGGTAGAAAAGCCAGAAGGCCAGCGGTACTCATGATGGACAAAGGCCAGCCAAAATAAAATGCTTAGATCACACATAATCAATACATGTGGTTTGCACAAAATGGAACAATATATCTTGCATGCAGTTATATATTCTATAAACAAAGGACATAGTAGTGGAATGCAGAGTATGATATAAATCAAAAAAATTAAAAAATAAGACTAGGGTACTGTAGGAAACTCCACCTTACTATAATGTAACAAAACCATAGTCGCCCCACACCTACTTCAGTGACATAAGAGTTAGGGATTTGGAGAAACAAACAAAGTAAAAAGATCGTAAAATCAGGGTAGCTGCACTGATTGAAGGCAAAAAAATTGGACAACCCGAAGGAAATCAAGTGACATGAGACTACAACCACAATTGTTTCATAGTGACAATTATCGATGAAACATCGCATTCTAGGAGAATTTTATAGATTCATGGTTAAAGATGCTTGGAGATGAGCAAAGAAGAGTACAAAATTGTGCATGCATTTAAACAACTAGGAAAGTGGCCCGCTCGATGCGCGGCAACGCCTTTGAAACCTTTGTCATATTTTATCCTTAAACTTCTTATATAGTGTGAGACTACAAATATTCTAGAATCCATTCAAATATTTAATTATCATCCATTATTTTTGTAATACATAATTATTAGTAATAATAAATCAGAACCTCATTAATAAGGATTAATGTAAATTTATCATTTCACACCCAGACGTAATAATATTTTATTGAAAATTTTCAAGTCTACCAATGAATTTTTTGGGGATTTTAGTTTTGTTAGACCTTTGAAAGATATTAAACATCATGGTATAGTCATATTATTGTGTTTCGTGTAGTCTTGCAATATGAAGAATTAGAACCTTTACTTGGATGCTATTATATGTGTACACTTTAGAATAAGTCAAAATTGAGTATTACATTCACGAATAAAAAACTCAGTACAACTCATGTGTACCACAACCGATCGAAGAATATTGTTCTTTGTTTGTCAATTACCATAGTGGAGGTGATTCAGTCAAAGTAGTTATAATGAGGTCTTTGGTGCTCAACTACATACAAATGTATGTCTCATATATTCCTAAATATGATAATTAAATGATGAACTTGCATTGTATTGTGGAACTATTATATGTTGTACAATAGAACATGCCGACATTGTGTGAGAAAACCGATGATGGTGCAGATACATAGTTTGTTTTCATGATAACATTTTGATACATAGAGAAGTAGTATGTGTTGCATGGCCTTCTCTAGCTGATTGGATACTTTGGATGTCCCCATCGGTCCTCGTTGCCAGCCGTTCTATCATGTTGCCATGAATTTTGGTGAAGGGTGAGATTAGTAAGATATTAGAAATCAAGTGGCATGAGAATGTAACTACTTGAAACTGGAATTATATCATTCCCGGTTGAAATCTCCGGAGATGTATACGGCCTGTCCTTGCCATCATAGGTGTAGATGCTCCTGTTACCGATCCTAAGATGTCTCTTCGATCTCAATGTGTGCGTACACCTGGTTCTATAGCCACTGTTTAGAACGGCACCCATGCGTATGCATGCTCCATCATCTACTTGCTCCATAAATCTCGATTATTTTGATCTTCCCTAGGTTTGACTTTTTTTTCTCTGTCCAGGATGCACTCACAGTAATGTGGAAAACCAACTTGTGTTCTACCCAAATGGTATGTGTATAGATAGATACAACTGATAATTGCTAGACGGTAATAGATAATATACCTAAGTTTGGAAGAGAAATCAGTTTTATTTTGCAGAATTATTTGTTCCAGTAAATTTTGAGTGGACCATTTAGAACCGGTGAATTTTGAGCTTTTGGTTTGTTTGATTTCTCTTTTTCATTAGCATGTTAGCGGAAATTTGGCCCAAGTCTCTCCATATTTAACAAAACATTATTTAAGCACAATTCTTTTTCGTATGCTTTAATTCATACGTGCATGGCTATATGGTTCTTTCATATTACAGTCTGCACATAGCTATGATAGATACCCAGGATTGATCTTGCTCAACGCACACATACACAAGAGGCGTCAAAACTGACCGGTTCCTACGATGCAAAGCTAGCCATGCTAGCTGATTGTTTTTGCCCAGGCTCAACACGTACATATACACACATGAATCAAAGAAATGGATTCCCCTCTTATGTAACATATAACCAAGCTAATGATTGATTTGCTCCCGGCCGGCCGGAAAGACAATGCAACATATGTACATGTACGTATGCACCTGATGGATGTACTTATGCAAAAAAAATCTGACTGGGTGATTCTTTCTCTTTTTTTTGGCCTGGACATGTGATTTTCATTAGCTAGATGGACTAATGCTCTTTTATGACCCGGACAGGTAAGAGCGGATTTTTTGTGTGACATGGACACGTGATTTTCTTTAGCTAGATGGATGGGTGATTTTTTCTTTTTACTTGGACACGTGATTTCTTTCTCCAGAGGACGGGTGATTCTTTTTTTTTACGTGGACACTTGATTCTTTTAGCTAGACGTGAGGGAAATTATGTATGGCCATAAGGTTTTACGTAATGGCAATGGTGTGTAATTTATAAAGGATGGCATTGGTTGGTTATTTCTTTAGCTGTAAAGTGGATCTTACCATTGTGATTTTTGTTATATAAAATGAAAGGACATATGTTGCTAATTTTAGTAAGATTTTTTATTTTATTTATGTTTTTCTGGTTAGCCAATGTTGTGCTAATGGATGTGCAAGACGTCATACCGTCGGCAGTGGTAAAGTGGAGGTCTGCATATTAGGGCACAAGATGAGGACGTGATGGGAGATCAATATTGGATTTTCCTTGATGGAGAAGAAAAGATAGTCTTGTAGCATGGGGAAGCATCAGATTTACATTACGTGATGGGATGTTTCTTTTGCCCTTTGTTGGATGAAGGAGAAAAGATATTTGTTCTTTTAGGGTATATAAAAGATAGACTTGTGCATGTGGCAAAGCATCAGATTTGTGTTATGCATTACGTGAAGGTGGAGGACCATCCAATGGTTGTGGTTATTTATTTATTCAGTCCACAAATTATTTAACGGACAGATATTTCTGGTTATTGTGTATTTTTTAGCTTAATTCTCTTTGTGAGGTGTATACGTATATGCACTTATTTTTTTTCTTTTTCTTTTTATACTGATGGAACATGCATGCGATGCAAAAAACTGGGACATGCTTGTACTTTTCGGAAAAACTTTCAATCTATTCATCTTCAATCATGGTAGTACATCGGACACTAGAAATAATAAAAATTACATCCAGAACCGTAGACCACCTAGCGACGACTACAAGCACTGAAGCGAGCCGAAGGCGCGCCGCTGTCATCGCCCCTCCCTCGACAGAGCCGGGCAAACATTGTTGTAGTAGACAGTCGGGAAGTCGTCGTGCTAAGGCCCCATGGAACCAACGCACCAGAACAGCAACCGCCGCAGATGAAGAGTGTAGATCAAAAGGATCCAACCTGAAGACACACGAACGAAGACGAACGACGAACAGATCCGAGCAAATCCACCAAAGACAGATCCGCCGGAGACACACCTCCACACGCCCACCGATGATGCTACACACATCACTGTACTTCTTTCCATTCCATACTTTCTTTCCTCACGGGTAGCATATTAATTAGGTTGTTGTTTTTCACGGCAGAGTCAATTTTTTTTAACAACTTCACGCCGGGGCACACGTTGGATCTCAAGCCACGTGACGGTCCAATTTTTCCCCCTTCTTTTCATTTTTATAGGGAAAATTTCTTTCCTAATTTATATTTCAGGGGCTGTACCAAAAAAAAATTCTTATGCTATACGTCAGGGGTTGTACCTAAATTTTCTAACATATGTAGATGCGTACATGTATTGGATCTCAAGCAATGTGACAGTCATGTTTTTTTCTTCCTTCTTAATGATATACGTTTGGGGATGCACCAATTTTTTTCCTTGGGCATATGTAGATGCGTACATGTGTTGGAACCCAAGCCATGTGACCGTCTATTTTTTTTTCTTCCTTTTTAATGATATCTACGTTGGGGGATGCACCAATCTTTGTTCCTTGCACATATGTAGATACGCACATGTGTCACGTAAGTCCTCATAGGCCCACCATGTTACATAGATTGAACGGGTAGGTAATATTCATTTTAAGAGATCCACAAGATCAAGGGCTATTATTTTCTGATTAACGTGGAATTTTATAGCCTAATTCTCTTAATTCTGGTTCACCGTATATTACTTTTAATATATAAATAGATAGATGTGATTACACCGAGGTATCACTCACTGAATACATCAATACAACGAAAATGTGTCGTTCTTTTCAAAATTATCATATTTAAATTTCAATTTGCAATTACCAGCAAATAGAG
Organism: Triticum aestivum; assembly: GCF_018294505.1. NCBI lineage: Eukaryota > Viridiplantae > Streptophyta > Magnoliopsida > Poales > Poaceae > Triticum > Triticum aestivum. The sequence goes on along the minus strand of NC_057813.1, from coordinate 751,299,727 downwards.
TATGGTCCATTATTGTTGAAACAATTTTTAGTGGCACACAACCAATCAACTTTTAGTGTATACTATATATGTTGCTTACACTATGAGGAAAATAAATACTCAAATGACAACATATGGTACTCTAAAGTACATAAATAATAAATAGTACAGATCTAGCCACGCAAATGCGTGGGTGGACCTGCTAAATGAGTAGAAGCTAGAGTTCAGTTTCTTGTGCTGGGCTGGTCTGGTTCAGTGGGCTTCTTTTTCATGCTTGAGCTAATCCAAGCTTGATTTACTGTAAATGTTCCTATCCGGTCTGTGATCCACTAGTAGAAAAAGGCTCATTTGTCCCGGTTTTAGAGGGCCTTTAGTCCCGGTTCTGGAACAGGGACTAAAGGATCGGTACTAAAGCCCCCCCCCCCCTTAGTCCCGGTTCTTATACGAACCGGGACTAAATGCCCTCCACGTGGCCGCTGTCTAGAGCTCCACCTTCAGTCACCAACCGGGACTAAAGGAAATTTTTTATTTTTATGAAATTTTCTACAAAATTTTATTTTTTGAATTTTTCATTTTGATTTTTTTTCTGATTTTCAAATTTCTGAATTATTTTACAATTTAATCTCTAATCACCATTCATCATTCCAAATCATCTAACTTCCCGGCCGGTCACCCATCCTCTCACTAGTCCAGCCTGAGCATGCTTATCTTGCGGGTTCTATTCTCCCTCGTTTCCAAGTCTGCACTTGTTGTTTTCCTGACAACAGTATGATGTCAATCCTATTAACCCTCAGGAGTTTAGCTTGAGCATGAAGTCGCACGTTTCACTGTTTGAGTTTGAAACTATTATTCTAAAAACAATGATTATTTAGTAACACTAATATTTCTTGATTAAGTAGTTTGACCACAGTTTGACCATATTTGACCAAAATTCAAAATATTGAAATAATTATTTAGTAACACTAATATTCTTGAATAATTATTTAGTACCACTAATACTTCTTGAATAAGTAGTTTGACAATAGTTTGACCAGATTTAACCAAAATTCAAAAAAACTGAAATTTGAGCATAACTTTTTTTCCTTTTAGAATTTGAGGATTCTAAAAATTTGCAAACCAGCCGTAGGCGGTCAAAATCGGATGCGGATTTTCGTGCTGATTTTTTTTTGATATATTACGCATTTTTTTCGACATCGTATGCAAAAGATATGGCTGTTTTACTTTTTCATAACACTTTTTTGCAAAGCATGTCCAAATTTAAGTTTTTTAATTTCCCTAACTAATAGATATAGTGACATAACTACATCTCAAAGGATTTACTTTTTGAAGTTTTTATCATTTTCTTTTGCTTTTTACAAAACTGAAAAGGCGATCGGGTGGGGGGGGAGGGGGTAGAGTTTGAAAATGGGACTTTCACCCTTTAGTCCTGGTTCGTATCTCAAACCAGGACTAAAGAACGAACCGGGACTAAAGGGCACCGCCCCCTTTAGTCCTGGTTCGTATCTCAAACCGGGACTAAAGGGCTCATTTGAACCGGGACTAATGCCTTTAGCCACACGAACCGGGACCAATGCTCACATTAGTCCCGGTTCGTGACTGAACCGGGACTAATGGGCTTATCTGGCCCGAACGTATGCCCTGTTTTCTACTAGTGCTGCTGGGTGGAGGAGGAACGTGGTACGTACGGTGGTACGTGGAGACGAAGCATATAGCTTGTTCCTACTGCTGTTCAACGTTTGTTGAGCAAGCAAGTAGATTTTTCAGAGTTACCGTACGTTGTTTTCCACGACTTGGACTATTGGGGCAGACTTATAAAGTTGTTGTTTATGTTATGTTATACCACCTGCATATGCATGCTCTAGCTGCTAGGTAGTAGAAGAATTGACATGTGGGATGCAAGTCCAAGCTTGATATTGTAAATGTTACTCCCACCTATCAAGTTGGACTACTCGGATGTCAAGTTGGTGTTGTACTGTAGTCTGTAGTATGCACGTGTATATGCATGAAAGAATAGTTACTATATTGATCCAAGTCCAAGCTTTCATACTTGAAATGTTACTCCTGCCAACAGGACAACTGGGTTAGGACGCTGCGGCTGGGCTTCCAGTGCGTGGGGATCCTCTACGCCGACCACGGGACATCGCCGCTCTACGTCTTCTCCAACACCTTCAAGTACGGCGTCGGGCATGAAAAGCTCACCCGTTCGCGCTCGAGCTGGTCCCTGCAGCTTCATACTAGTTGGTGCATCTGCATCTCGTGTTTGAGTTACTAAATGTGTTCTAAGTGGTTATTTAATATGTTTGCATAGTCTGGGGACAACCTTGCGTGATGTGATGCATGACATAGTTTTACATAGCCGAAATATTCAGTAATTAGAGCTTTCCTTTTGTTCGAGTATTAGTGCGTAGTAATTAATTGTGGTTGCCTGCATAGCCGTTTATGCTCGCTAAACGACAGAGCAAGTTACGTACACCCTATGTTTCTAAATATAAGACGTTGAGAATTTATTCAGTTTAAACTGCCAATAACGTCTTATATTTAGGAACGGAGGTAGTACTTGCTAAATGTGTTTGGTCGATGCTGAGTATTGGATAGTCATGTATGTGCTCAGATTTCACCTTTCTGCGTTCGAGCTTGTCCGTGCTACTCTAGATGACTGCTTTTATTTGTCAACCATGCCTTGCACATCAAGTTAATATGTATGCATGTAACAATGAGCACGATGTTACTGAGTTGGGTGGCATCTGAACATGGTATCCTAGTCGTAGGTCCATCTCTAGGGATTTGCGCTAGTGGGTCCATTGCATCATATACAGCTGAGGAAAAATGAGATTGGCTGACAGTATACAGTGATGAACAGTGATATACGCCAGCTGGTGGGCTCATAATTTAAAATCAACATTACGCTACGACCCGAGCCGTGGATCGTCTCCGTCACAAAAACCTGACCCCCGGATCAGAAACGTAAGCGCGCCATCTGGTGTGAAGACAGCGCCGTCAAGGGGTCAGTAAATGCTGGCCGGTGGATGGAGTGTGGCAGTGGCGGAGCTATGTACGCTCCTGGGGTGGCTGTGCCCCCCCCCCCCCCCCCCCCAACATTGCTGCAACTTGTGAAGGAAAAAAATTGTGAGGGCTTAAATGAGAATTTTTTTTAGCTTTTGGCCCCCCCCCAAACACTCATATTTTAGCTTTTGCCCCTCCCAGTGGATTCTGGCTAGCTCGGCCACTGGAGTGTGGGGTAGTCGAAATATCTCGGTTGCCCTGTACTCATTTGAGTTGTTTCCCCCCTCCAGCCCCACCCCCCTCCACTGCCCCCCATCCTCCAAGCTCACCGGGAGACGGCGAAAATCAATGGTGATGGCGGGGAGTGCGGCGACATCTATGGAACTACGCCAGGACGGGCTTGAATTTCTGCTATATCCGGTTGACAGGTACGTTATTCGCCGTAATATTCTGTTCTATTCCATCCAGAGACGCTCCAGCGTAAGTATGCTGAATATTCTTCAATGTATTGGTGACGCGCGTAGGTTCCCGCTGCGAGAGGTGACTGCCGATGTTGAGCAGCCAGATCCATTGGTGCTAATGGACGTACGGCCGTCCGTGCCAACTCCAGCCGACTCGTCATGCGACGCTGTGGTTGGCCACCTCGGTGATTCATCTGAGCATAACAAGTCACCCCGCAAGAGGAAGGAATCGCCGACACAGTCAGCCAAATCCACCGAGAAGGTCAACCCAGAGGCCCCGGAATGGACCAGAAGGTATACATGGCTCTCATAAGTGTTTCAATTTTTCTGTAGTTATTAGGTGAAAAAATAAATATGTCCATTATGAAAAATAGCTGAAGCATATACGTGATATTGTCAGCTAAATGGTGCCCTTGTGAACTAAAGACAAAAAATCTAGTGCTACTGTCAGCTAAATTTCAGTTCGTCAACCATTTACAGAATTAACCCATTTTAGTTCTTCTGAACTGAAAACACAAACAAGACAAAAGATCTTGTACACACCCTAGTGACAATGTAAAAATGTTCAGACAACTGAAAAACAAGAAAGAATTTTTGTGTAAGGTTGCGAGTTGCGCGTGCCCCCCCCCCCCCCCCCCCCCCCCAAGATAGAACACCCTGCTCGTAGAGTCACTCCTTTAGAAGAAACCATACAGAGATACGCTAAGAAACCATCGGAGAATGTAGTAAAGCCAGAGATTGGGATGAGCTTTGATTCCCTAGGGTAAGCGTACGATTTCTATAACCTATATTCTTGGGAGCTCGGATTTGGTATAAGATATGGCAAGAGCCGGTTGAATGTCGAGCGGACAAAATGTATGCAAGAGATCGTCTGTGGATGCACGGTTGGCACTTCGGACCTTTATATTTCCTTAACAAATTCTTGTACTGGAATTCATTTGTTAAGAGCTGACGAGTAGTAAAAAAATTGCAGGGAAAACCAGAGCAACATAATAGCCGTTCTTGCCGCTGCGAGTGTCCTGCGATGATTAGATTACTTAGAGTTGCAAACAAATGGATGGTACATTGCTGAGCACCGGTCAAGCCACAACCATTCATTGTCTCTTGTGGTGAAAAGGTACATTGGCCATCTCACAAGCACATAGACGTTTACACAAAAGATTTGGTGAAGCAGCTTATGTCGAACAATGTGAACCTCAACAAAGTTTACAGCATGGTTGGCAGCTTCTTCGGTTCGTCACAAAGTTTACAGCGGGGAGGAGGAAGAACCTGCAGCAGCAGCAGCTTCTCCTTGGTCGGGCCCCTTCACGCAAGCAGAGCAGATCGGATCGAGCAAACTGACTGCATATATAGACCACACACACAAATCAGATGTGTAGATGAAGAAGGCCAGAAGAAGAGAAGGGATTCATGGCATACCCTTGCGGACGTTGCCGCTCTTGCTCTCGGAGGAGAGGAAGATGCTGCGGATCCTGAGCTCGGTCACCATAGCCGCCCGCGGGCTAGGGTTTCGGGCGCGAGCAGGGAGGGATGGATGGGTGTGGAGGTGGAAGGAGGAGGGCGCGATGGTGGCGGCGGCGGTGGTGGGAGGAGGATGACTCCTCTGCCGTTGCGTGGTCGTGGTGGCGCCGATGCGGGAACGCCGGTGCGGGAACGCCGGTGCGGATCTGGTCATGGCCGGCGGCTGGGATGTAGGCGGTCAGCGCGGTGAAGTAGGTGGTCGGCATCCGGTGGAGGGAGGATACCGGCTATGAGGGGCGAGAGGTGGCCGGCGATGGAGGAGGGAGGCAGCACTAGTAGAAAAGGGGGTATTGGTCCAGGTCGGGTCAGCCCATTAGTCCCGGTTCAATCTAGAACTGGGACCAATGGGGGCATTGGACCCGGTTCGTGAGCCCCGGGGGCAGGCCGGGCCACGTGGGCCATTGGTCCCGGTTCGTCTGGACCTTTTGGTCCCGGCTGGTGGGACGAACCGGGACCAATGGTCCTCGCTCCTGGCCCACCATTATTGGTCCCGGTTGGAGGCATGAACCGGGACCAAAGGCCGCCCATTAGTCCCGGTTCATACCACCAACCCGGACTAAAGGGTTGGTCCTCGTTGCGGCCAGAGCTTAGTCCAACCTCGCCAACCGAAGGGGGCTCACACCGGTTTATAAGCCCCTCCCTCTCTGCCTTGTTGAGCTCCTCTCAAAATGAAAATAGATGCCCTTATACAGGAAATTTGACATAAATTCATACTGAATTTCTCTGAAGTTAGTAGAAATTTATTATGAATTTAGGTTGAATTTTCTCTATAAGTGCATCTATGCTCATTTTTTTTAAAAGCTAATCACAACTATTTTTTCTTCTATTTATTTCTGAGTAGTTTTTTATATAGTTTTTTTTCTTTTCTGCTATATTTTTTTTCTATTTATTTCTGTGTGATAATAAGTCATTAAAAAAATAAGCATCTATGGTCATTTTTTAGTAAATTTAATCACAACTATTTTTTATTCTATTTATTTCTGAGTAGTTTTTTATTTTTTTTATTTTCTGCTATATTTATTTTTTTTATTTATTTCTGTCTGGTAATAAGTCATTAAAAATAAGCATATATGCTCATTTTTTTAGTAAAGTTAATCAGAACTATTTTTTCTTCTATTTATTTCTGAGTAGTTTTTTTTCTGCTATATTTTTTTCTATTTTTTCCTGTGTGGTAATAAGTCATTAAAAATAAGCATCTATGCTCATTTTTTTAGTAAAGTTAATCACAACTATTTTTTCTTCTATTTATTTCTAAGTAGTTTTTTATATAGTTTTTTTCTTTTCTGCTATATTTTTTTCTATTTATTTCTGTGTGGTAATAAGTCATTAAAAATAAGCATCTATGGTCATTTTTTTTAGTAAAGTTAATCACAACTATTTTTTCTTCTATTTATTTCTGAGTAGTTTTTTATATAGTTTTTTTTCTTTTCTCCTATAGTTATTTTTTTCTATTTATTTCTGTGTGGTAATAATTCATTAAAAATAAGCATCTATGCTCATTTTTTAGCAAAGTTAATCACAACTATTTTTTCTTCTATTTATTTCTGAGTAGTTTTTTATATAGTTTTTTTCTTTTCTGCTATATTTATTTTTTTCTATTTATTTCTGTGTGGTAATAAGTCATTAAAAATAAGCATCTATGCTCATTATTTTAGTAAACTTAATCACAACTATTTTTTCTTCTATTTATTTCTGAGTAGTTTTTTATATTGTTTTTTTCTACTATATTTATTTTTTTCTATTTTTTTCTGTGTGGTAATAAGTTATTAAAAAAATAAGCATCTATGCTCATTTTTTTAGTAAAGTTAATCACAACTATTTTTTCTTCTATTTATTTCTGATTAGTTTTTTGTATAGTTTTTTTCTTTTCTGCTATATTTATTTTTTTCTATTTATTTTTGTGTGATAATAAGTCATTAAAAATAAGCATCTATGCTCATTTTTTTAGTAAAGTTAATCACAACTATTTTTTCTTCTATTTATTTCTGAGTATGTTAATTTAGATTGTGTAATTAATTTGTTCATATTGTGTTAGATTTTTTTTCTGTTAATAGATTTTTTTGGTGATATTATTGTTGAATATGCATGTTTGGTGATATTATTGTTAATAGATTTTTTTTGGTGATGTTTAGATTGTGTTAGTAAGTACTAGTTTATTTTTTTTGGTAATATAATTAATTAGAAAAATACTAGTTTATTTTTAGTAAGTACTATTTTATTTTATTTATAGTAAGTGCTTCATATATAGTTGAACTAGCTAGTTGATTTAATAAACTAATTTATTTTACTATATATAGAAGTAGTTTGTAGTAAGTGCTACTTTATTTATTTGTAGTAAGTGCTACTTTATTTATTTATAGTAAGTGCTACTTTGTTTTTAGTAAGTACTACTTTATTTATTTATAGTAAGTGCTTAGTAGTTGAACTAGATAGTTGATTTAATTAATAAAACTACTTTATTTAACTATATATAGAAGTATGTAGTTCCCGCATCGACGTCGGCGATGCCTATCCCTCATCCTCGTCGTCGTCGACTCGGCCGTGGAGGCCTGCTTAATCAGGGCCATGTTCAGGACTGGGCTCCGCCGGGCTGGTATTGGGAGGTGCTACCTTCTGGGGGACGTAGGTTGGTGAGGAAGCAGCCCGTTTTTGACCCGATCCTTGTTTGGTGGCGGTCGTGTGGGCCAGTGACGGTGCCGAGGCTTCCGGACACCACGAAGGTGGTACGTCACTGTGTCAGCGAGGAGGACGAGCACGTCCGTCGCTACATGGTTGCGTTGGAGGGCATGTTCGACAATACCTCGCAGGTTCTTCAGGGATTTCACTGGAGCTATGATCTTGTGATCGTTCCTTATCTTTGGGTGTCCACCGCCCGCGACGATACCCGTCGGGCGCTACGGTTCTAGCTGTATTAATTAGCGATGCTATATGTATGATAGTATTCGAGGAGTATTCGACGATGTACGGACAGAAGAGATGATGTACTTTTGGTTATAATTGAATGCATGCTAATTTGAATAGTACTTTATTTTACGATTTGGTTTTGCTTATTGAATGCAAATATTGGAAAATTACTCCTACTTTGAATGCTCAAATTGAAGAGCACTCTATGCAGGAATCTAGGAGCCTCCCCATCATCCACGCCGTCGTGGGGGTAGCTTCTCCTTCATTCCGGTGTGCTAGACAATTTGTTGTAATAATGCACTCGGGAATGAAAGGAGGAGCTACGTACCATCACCGATAGTCAACCCGTGATTAATAATAATGATCTAATTTAGGTTTTTAGTACATATATTTAATATTTGAATTATGAACTTAGGCCGGAAATGTCGTACTCGGACGATGAAAACCGCCTGGGGAGTGCGACTGGTGCCACGACGACCGAGGTATGTGCGACAGGTTCATTGAGCTGGACGAAGATTGGCGCTTCAGCATTAAGCTCGAGGAGACCTTCGATGTTCATACGGTACGCAACGACGACAATAGTTTTTTTCATAATTAAGCACGACTTCAACTATTTTAACGTGTATTTTTCATCTTTTCTAGTTCCACTAGCTTATCCCATGCTTTGCAAGAAGCTATGTCTTGGAGAGGATGGGTTTTGAAGACCATGAAAGTATGGAAACCAAAAAAATTATCCTAAGTACCCATCATGGTGTGGATTTTCAAGTAAAGTTGTACAATGCTCAGAGTGTAACCCATTTTGGTTGCAAAAACTGGGAAGCACTTTGCAAGATGTATGGTTTTGATGAGGGTACGCTTGTCACCATGGATCTTGGTGATCCTACAATCGCGCAAGAGAGACCTTCGATTTTCGTCCTAGTGGATACACCTCCAATTCTTCCCCCATGTGAGCTTAACATAGTTATTATGTAATTTATATTGTTTATTTCAAAATAGTTGACAACTTATTTCCATTGACAGCTTATTTTCATTCTTCAAAGAATGTGCGGAAGATGGTAGACAGAACCTACTACACCGAAGGCTCCGAATTAACTTATCAGTAGAAAAATCATCTGGTCGCATTTTGTACTGATCTTAAGAATTACAATATCTACAATCGAACTCCTCAACATTATGGTCAATATGTGCCACTAGTGCACGTGTTGAACTACGGTAACTACCATGGAGATACCCTGGTAAGATTTTTTACTATTACGACATCCGTGCATCTTTTTGCACACTTCTAAAACTAGTACATGATTGCTAACTACGAAGTTATTACTATGTTTTTCAACAGATAATCCTGAATGATTGTGTGCCTCATCTGATGTATACGCACGGTAGCCTTCATGTTTTAAACATACAACCAGGTCTTCCTACGAATCTGAACTGTCCATACCGGGTTTCTAAAAGAAGTGGAGACATAACAATCAAAGAATGAAAAAAATGTATGGACAGTCGTAAGGAGCTTCTTGGAAGAAAAAAGCAGCGAAGGGCAATAATTGGAGACAGGATGATCGCCATTCTTCATAATGGAGAGTCAGGGTCTATATTGTTTTATGCTATTTTACCTTAAGGGTGTTTAGGTCATGTCCTACCTGATACTGATGATCATGTGCTAAGAACAATTATGTAGGGTTGGGTTCGATGTCTATGAGGATGATGATCGTATGACTTATTATTAATAACGAGTAGAAGTTGTATGATGATGCATGATTAGTAGGACTTGTTATTATATATGATGATGTATGATGCGAGCATGCATGAGTTATTATATCAGCGGGTGAAATGAACATGTATAGCAGCAGCATTGGTAAACCAAGGACGAAGATATAAGAGAGGACACTTCTCTCTATTAACTAGCTAATAACAACCTAAAAATAACCCCAAAACCCCTAAAGCAACCACTTTTCTAAAAAAACATGGACTTTTGGTCTCGGTTGGTGCCACCAACCGGGACCAAAGGCCCCCTAACTGGGCTCGGCGCACAGGGTCACGTGGAGGCACATTGGTCCCGGTTCGTATTTGAACCGGGACTAATGGGTGGAGGTATTAGTAATGACCCATTAGTCCCGGTGCATGAACCGGGACTAAAGGCCCTTACGAACCGGGACTATTAGGTGTTTTTCTACTAGTGCAGCCAACGCACCGGCGGCGGCGGATGCTTGTGCAGGAGGGAGGGTGATCTGCTTTGGGCATGAGGGTTTTTTTGGCAAAGGTTTTTTGGCAGAGATGGGATGATGACGAAAAAAATGGTGGTGGGGGATGACGAAAATAATCCTGCGAAAAAAAACCGCGCGGACTATTCACCAACTGCTCCATTAGGAGTAGAGATTTGAGGGCGCGCCCTACTTGAACGGAGTCGCGTCGTATTTTCCTTCTTCCCTCCTGGTTTTCTTTCTTTTCTTTTTTCTTCTCCATCTTTTACATTTTTGGTTTTTCTTCTTCGTTTTTCTGTTTACTTCTATTTTTCTTCACTATTTTTTCTTTTTCTTTTGTTCTCCTTTTCACTCTACATTTTTCTACGTCAAACATTATTTTAACACGTGATCAACATTTTCTGTATACACGTTCAACATTGTCCGAACGTTTGTTTAACATTTTCAAATACTCGTTCAACATTTTCATATATTTGATCAATAATTTACAAATACTCATTCAACATTTTTAATACTTATTCAACATTTTTCAAATACTTTCTCAACATTTTTAATACTTATTCAACATTTTCAAATACTTGTTCAATATTTTTAAGTACTTATGAAACATTTTGCAAATACCTGTCCAACATTTTTGCAAATGTGTTTTTGAAGAGTATTTGTGTATGTGTGTGTAGAATATTTTAAAGTATAAAGAAAAGTACAAAAATAAAGCAAAAGACAAGAACATGAAACAAAAAAAACAAAAGAACCGGCCGTGGCCTCCCGCGCGGCTGGGCCGGCCCATCTGGGGCTCCCCCCGACGCGAAGGTTCCCCCTCTCTCGCTTAACGCGAGAAATAGGGGTGCCCTGCTTCGTCCTGTAGTTAACACCCTGGTGAATGGAGACGACGTACAACGTCTTGTCGGACACCGGAGCAGGCCAATGTCATGTGCGTGCAACATGCTGGTGCATGTCAGCTGGAGAGATCCCAGGCAAGGTTGGACGGCATGGCTGCTTAACAAGGCAGTGGCGTCGTTCGGCGAGGCCAGCGTGAGGGGACAAGTTCGCGCCATGGCCCAGGACCCCAGCTTCGCTGCCTGCCCGCATTCCTAGTTGCCACTGACGACATTGTTCACGGGGAGCTCATCGCGGGAACAACTTCATGAGGGGCGCCATCCGGAGTGGCGCGGGGAACAAGTTGGATGGGAAGGCAAAGATGTACGAGGGCGAGAAAAAGGGGGGATGGTAGGCGCTTGCTAGGCTCAAACGCCGATTTAGCGGAGGAGTGGTTGATGTCCGTGTGCCTCGCCGAGACGCCGAGTGCACACGCCACAACATGATCATCACTAACATGCAAGTCACCGTGACCGAGTTGAGCGTGTGGCCAGAGCAGGCGCACCCCACGACCCCGGCTCACGGCCATCCCAGAAGGGTTCACCGTCCACGTGCCGACACTACTGTTTGGCATCGAACTTGTTGGATCAAGTCAGCCGACACTACTGTTTTGACCATCTATTTTGGTCACAAAAAGGTCGCAAATGAAAAACAATGATCATTCAGCGACCAATAGTGATGGTCGCAAGTTGACATATTTCTTGTAGTGGGTGGTACGCCTACTCCGGGCCGGAGGTTTGATTCTAGGGCATGGGCGGCTTCTTCCTCTATGATGCCGGGAGCAACCCAGGGTTCCATGTCGAAAACTACTCCCGCCTCCGAATGCTAGGTGATGGGGCGAGCTGGTTGAAGCGGCAGTGGCGCCTTTGCTCGTCGCCGAGGATGGCACGTGCGCTAGCTAAAGCACGACACCGACCAACTTCGGCACCCGAGGCTTGCCTGACGCCCTCCTCTGCTACTACCTCCTCAACAGCAAGGTAAGCCTCCCACTCCCCCCCCAGTACTTCTAATGACTATTCACAAAATCATCCAAGAGAGAGGCAGTAGCAGCAGACCAAAGCAAACAAAGATCAACTCATTTTTGCTATTCGCTTTTAACCTCTTGTTCTTTGTGATTCAGGTCTTCGAAGGATTAGGGCTTAGGGCAACTCGATGGCAGACATTCAGAGCTTGCTAGTCCTTTTAAAATATGAAACTTCTGTGTAGTTATGAGCTTCTGCTCATCTTTATTGATTCATCTCCAGTGAAGGGGTGTGCCTTCTAATGCATTCATTTTCTCTTTCATACTGTGGGGTTCATCTTTGTTTTGTAGGAAATTGGTAGGTGAAACTACTCAAAAGGAGCTAACCAACCAATCCACAATAAAGCATTCCATTGACTTTTTTTCTCCTGATACGTGGCCTGTCATATGACCTTTATTTTTCTTATCATTGTGGAGAAATTCATGATATATGTTGGTTGGTCCTATAGGTGCCCTGATAAAAAAATCGTGCATTATCATGGTGTAAATGTTATTATTCCTTTCCTGGAGGTTAAAAGAGTGCAACTGATTGACCATGTTTTTAATGGCCGATCTTATTTGTAATGTTCTTGCTCCAAATCAACTATGTTGACAGGCTTTAAATGTGGTAATTTACTCCTGGATTCTTGACTACTTTGTTTATCCTTGCAAGATTAAAACTAAATCATATATCCTGATTATTCTACTCCCTGAAGCCAACCTTACCATCAAAATGAAAAGCACGTAATTTTTGTTTGGATTATTAGCCACACGACTTGGATAGCAAATAAGTTCATCCAATTGGTAAATTGTAATAGTGGGTTGAATGGCAAGCAACTGTCCAGCTGAAACACAATAATGTGGAGAATGTTGCTTCCAGCTTTGACACATTGAAATTGATTTATCGCTTTGGCTATCTGTTTTCCTAGCTATTATAGAAGATCCCATATGTACATTTATTTGGTCTGCATCACTGCACCTTTTTAAATTCTACATAAAAGTACAATTTCTTTGTTATTTGTTTACCAATGCAATCTCCATTAGTTTATTTTTGTTGTACGAATTGAATCCTAAAATAGCATAACTTTCTTAATGTTTCCTGATTTTTGTAGTGCTTTCAGTCAGATTCAGAGTCATTTGTTCTTTTCTTATAAAGCAGATGTGTTGAAACAACTGTACCTATTTTAGTCGGAATCATCAACAGTATTGCTTTTTCCTTCCAGTTTTGTGGTCGTCGATGCATGCAGAATATGCAGATTTTCCAATCGATTCAGTTGCATGACGTTGGATTATAAATTGATAGTCTCAGTTGGTTTGTGTGTTAGCCTGTTACAAATCCGACATCCATATTTTATTTTTTGTGAAAACTACTATAGCTCCTATATGACTGAGAAAAAGAAAAAGGAAAGATAAAACACAATGAGAACCGTGAAAAGAATAAATAAAACCAAATAAAATTAAAGAAATCCACCAAAAATGAAGAAAAGAACAAAGAAAACCGTGAAAATAAAAAAACAAAAAAAATAACCCAGAGAATCCTATGGAAAACCGGCTATATACCCCTTAAGTAGGTCGCACCCCACAGGATTGCAGGACCTGACTCTCGCTTACTTGTCTGCAGTGCTAGCTATCTCCGATACATGGATTCAATCCTGGTATCTCCCCAGCGAGACATAGTCGTCGTGTGCAGAATGATATTATTTAAGTTTCTGGACGCGGGTCATACTGGGACGGCCCTCGACTGCTCCCAAACTCATGGTAGCCCGCTCAGTATGCATCTGGCATATGCGGTTTTTCAATTCCCTTTTCTTTTCATTTTTTCCTTTCTCACTAATTTTCGTTTCTCTAATCTTAATTTTGTTGTCTTTTCCGTTGTTTTCATTTCGAATTCAATTTATTTTCTGAAATCTGTTAACAATTTTTCAAATAGCTGATATTTTTTTTAAATCAGTGCATATTTTTCAAATTCAACTTTTGTTCATCAAATTAAAAAATTTGATAAAAGAAATTCAAAAAATCATCAAATTAAAAAATTGTTGTCAATTTAAAAAACAATGTTCATCAAATTCAATAAGTGCTCTTCAATTCAATAGTTTTTCTTCTAATTGAAAACAATGTTCACTGAATTATCTATTTGGTTCATCAAATATAAAAATATTCATCAAATTCAAAAAATATGTTCACCAAAATTAAAAAAGTTCATTTTTTTAAGTAATTTAATATTTTTGATTGAACTCGTGAATATAATTTGTTTGCCTAATATATTCTTGAAATGCATGAATATCCTGAATCGATGAACATTTTTGTAACATAGTCATTTTTTATTTTGTATAAATATAAATATTTTCAAATTAAATAAAATTCCTTGAATACACGAGCAATATTTTCGAACTCATTTTATTTCTTTGTATTAGTTCGAAATTCTGTTTTTTTCAATATGGAACTTTTTTGAAATCCCGAGTTATTGTACAGAATATAAATATAACATATAAGAAAAAAGAAAAGGTGAAAAAACGAAATAGAAAAATATGGCCATTCCATTAGGTGGCGTAGGGGAAGGAGGGTGTGCTGGCTAGAGGGTGCTCCTAATGGAATATCCTATGTGACGCATTCTGCGTTGAAGTGTCGAGGTTTTGCACAGAGCTAGCGATCGTGAGGTAAGATGGCCGTCCATTAACTTAATCCAGCGCTACTGGTTTTAGGAACCTTCTAAAGTTTCCCAGCCAGTTTTCATCTTTCTTTTTGATTTTTCATAATTTTTTGTTTTTTATATTTTCGTTGGTTGTTTTTCTGTTTATTTTTCTTCTTTATTTTTACTTTTCCTTTTTTCGTTTCTTTTTAATTTTTCAATTTACTTTCTTATAATACAGTTCATGTTACCAAAATTGTTTGCAAAATTAAAAAATTAATCATCCTTTTAAAAAACATTCAATTTTTAAAAATGTTCGTGTTTTTCAAAATTGTGCATAAATTCGACCAAAATGCATTTTTTAAAAGTTGTTCGCGTATTTTCAAATTTTTTGTAATGCTTTTTCAGAAATACTCATGCTTTCGAAAAAGTTCATTTTTTTAACATGTTCATGTTTTCAAAAATTGTTTCTAAAGTCAAAAGAAAAATGCATTTCTAAAAAAGATCGCAGATATAAACAATGTTCTCATTTTCTAAGATTGTTCGGAATGTTTTTTCCAAAAATTGTTTTAGAACATTTCAAATAATGATATGATTTTCATAAAGTGTTCCTGTTTTCAAAATTTGTTCACATATTTTTTTTAAATGTTCTTGTTTTCAAATTTTTCTTCAAATATAAAAAATTGTTCGCATTTCAATTTTTTGGATTTTCACAATTGTTGTCCATTTTGAAATTTGATCAAAAAATTCAAAATATGTTTGTGACTTTAAAATTTGTTCCCGGATTGATGTTTTGTTCACAAATTTAAAAAATGTTCGTGTTTACAAAAAAATTCAGAAATTTCAAAATGTGTTCGCCATTTCAGAAAATTGTTCAGATTTGTTATAAATTGTTCATAAGTTTAGAAAATGACTCAAATTTTAGAATATCTTTCGGGATTCTTTTTAGTAGTGTTAAGTGTGCTGCAGCTATTAGTATTTAAATATTGCGACGTCTATTAGGCAAGTAGATCCCATTTGTCTTAGTGGCTAGCATTGCGCGCGCGTGAGCAGGCAGTCATGGGCGCGTCTATTAACTAACATGAACAACATTTTTGTGATTGGCTTCGAACAACCTTAGTGCTCACTACTTAACACAATAACCACCAGACCATCCTAGCTCTTTTGTATAAAGGTAGAAACCCGGGTAGTTGCTGTTTGCTTAGTAAAACGTTAATCTATAACCAATATAAATCTCTTTGAAGAAGAGAAAATTGGAAAAAAAAAGATCATGGATTTTTAGAGAAGTTCATCGGTTTTTTAAATAATCAATTTTTAGAAAAAATCATCTATTATGAAAAAGAGTTTTATCGATTTTGAAAAGAGTTCATCAAATTTGAAACAAGAGTTCATCAAATTTCAGAAAGGGTTCATCGATTTCGAGAAGAGTTCATTGACTTTGAAAAGGGTTCATTGATTTTGAAGAAAAAGTTCATTGATTTGAAAAAGAGTTCATCAATTTTGAAAAGAGTTCGTCGATTTTGAAAAAAGAGTTCATCAATTTTGGAAAAAATTCGTCGGTTTTAAAATCATCGATTATGAAAAAGAGTTCTATCGATTTTGAAAAGAGTTCATCGAATTTGAAAAAGGAGTTCATCAAATTTCAGAAAGGGGTTCATCGATTTCGAGAAGAGTTCATTAAATTTGAAAAGAGTTCATTGATTTTGAAGAAAAAGTTCATTGATTTGAAAAAGAGTTCATCAATTTTGAAAAGAGTTCATCAATTTTGAAAAAAGAGTTCATCGATTTTGGAAAAAGTTTGTTGGTTTTAAAATGGGTTCATCGATTTTGAAAAGCGTTCATCGATTTTGAAAAGAGTTCATCGATTTTGAAAAAGATCTCATCAATTTTGAAAAGAGTTCATCGATTTAAAAAAATCATCAATTTCGAAAAGAGTGCATCCATTTCGAAAAGAGTTCATTCAAATTAGCAAAAGGAAAAAAGGGAAAAGAATAAAAAAACCAAACAAAACCATTCAGAATTAAAAAAACAAAAAAATAGAACAAAACCCGTTCCGAATAAAAAAGAAAGACGAAAAAAGGAATAGGCGTAAGAACAAAAAGAGGAAGAAGTTCTAGCTGTGCAGCTAAAGCTAGATGGTGCAGTGGTTAGCGAATCATGCCAATGACCGTGAAGTCGACGGATCGAGTCGCTACGTAGGCGTGTATATATTTTTGTTTATGACGGAAAAAAATGGAATGGGCCGAGCCCAGCTAATGCTGCTGCAGGCGCCGGTTTGCAGAAACAACAATAACCGGCGCCTACAGTGCTAAATAGGAATTGCCCCGGCTCGATGACCGGCGCATTGGACGCCAAATAGGAGCCATCTGTGCATATGGCCTCCAGCACTTTAGGGCGCCCCTAGGAACCTCCTATTGCACGCCATCAGCGCCGATGAATGTAACTAGCGCTCACAGCAACGTCTAGTTGTGTCGGCCCACGAACACGCAACATGAAGGAACACAACAAAAAAGATTGATATATTGGACCATGTTATTGGGATGCCGGAAGAGTTCCGAATGGTACCGGGTAAAAACGGAGTGCCGGAGGGGTTACCGGAACTCCCCGAGGAAGCAGTGGGCCACCATGGGCCTTAGTGGAGAGAGAGGAGGGCCGCAAGGGGCTGCCCCCCTAGCAGTCTGAATTGGACTAGGGGAAGGGGCGGCGCCCCCCTTTCCTACTCCCTCTCCCTCTCCTTTCTTCCCCCTCTCTTCCTTGTAGGGGAATCCTACTAGGACTAGAAGTCCTAGTAGGACTCCTCCTCTTGGCGCGCCCCGTAGGGCTGGCCGGCCTCCTCCTCCCCTCCTTTATATACAGGGGCAGGGGGGCATCCTAGAAAACACAACTTTCTCTTAACCGTGTGTGGTGCCCCCCTCCACACTTACACACCTCGATCATATCGCCGTAGTGCTTAGGCGAAGCCCTGAGCCGGTAATATTATCATCACCGTCGCCACGCTGTAGTGCTGACGGAACTCACCCTCGTCCTCAGCTGGATCAAGAGCACGAGGGACGTCATCGATATCAACGTGTGCTGAAAGCGGAGGTGCCGTACGTTCGGTACTTGGATCGGTTGGATTGCGAAGACGTTCGACTATGTCGACCGTTTTACTAAACGCTTCCGCTTTCGGTCTACGAGGATACGTGGACACACTCTCCCCTCTCGTTGCTACGCATCACATAGATAGATCTTGCGTGATCGTAAGATTTTTTTGAAATACTACGTTTTCCAACAGTTTTCCGGCCCAACATCATATTGTAGCGTCTGCCGTTTCATCAAAAAAATAAAATGTGCAGATCTTTATTCTAGAGATAACTCATTGCGAACAGTTTTTTCTTTGGTACAGGCGATTACCAGGGCGACTAGGGTTTTTCCAGGCCGCCGCCAGCCGCCGTCCGGGCGGCGGCGTGTTGGCCGGTGATTATTGTCCCAGACGGCGCCCGTGAGGTGTCGTGGATGGTTTTCTCTATCTGCTTTGAGCTTCTACTACATGGTTCCAAGGCTGCAGTAGATTCATTTTTATATGTTCCATCACTAGTTCGGAGGAACATGGCTGGTAAGAACCGATTCTTAAGTTGGATGACTTCTCTACAATCCATCACAGAGCGATTCCTTGTTGGACTGTTCTAGTTTGTGGAGGTTGTTTGTTGAGGAAAGAAGCAATGAGGATATTGGCGTGGAACTGCAACGACCATGGAAACGCCCCAGCAGTACGTGCGTTGGTGGATGTCCAGCGCAGTTGGGCTCCTGATGTGATGTTGTTATCAGAAACTCATTTAGACAGCTATCCGGCAGAGTGTTTCAGGAAAAGATTGAAGATGGACCAAAAGCTTGTGTGCCCTAGTGGTGGGAGAAAAGGTGGACTGTTGATGTTTTGGAAGAAGGAGATCCATATACAGAGGCTAGATCTTGATCCTATGTCTATAGATGTTCAAGTCAATGATGGGACCAATCAAACTTGGAGATTAACCAGGATGTATGGTGAATTCTGGTGGGAAGATAAATAT
This sequence comes from Triticum aestivum, assembly GCF_018294505.1. Taxonomy (NCBI): domain Eukaryota; kingdom Viridiplantae; phylum Streptophyta; class Magnoliopsida; order Poales; family Poaceae; genus Triticum; species Triticum aestivum. The sequence continues at coordinate 751,281,110 of NC_057813.1, read as the reverse complement.
AAGACGTCGGATGATATGTCTCCAACGTATCTATAATTTTTTATTGTTCCATGCTATTATATTACCTGTTTTGAATGATTATGGGCTTTATTATACACTTTTATATTACTTTTGGGACTAATCTATTAACCGGAGGCCCAGCCCATATTGCTATTTTATAGCATGTTTCAGTATTTCGAAGAAAAGGAATATCAAACGGAGTCTAAACGGAATCAAACCTTCGGTATCGTGATTTTTTGGAAGAATATCATCCTGAAGGCTTGGAGGTCAAGTCAGAAGATCCTCGAGGAGCCCAGGAGATAGGGCCCCCCCCTACAGGGCGCGGCCCCCTGTCTCGTGGACCCCTCGAGCACCCCCCGACCGACTTCTTTCGCCTATATAGTCCCAGGTACCCTAAAAACATCCACGGAGAAGATAGATCGGGAGTTCCGCCACCGCAAGCCTCTGTAGCCACCAAAACCTCTCGGGAGCCCTTCCCGGCACCCTGCCGGAGGGGGGCTCCTTCACCGGTCGCCATCTTCATCATCCCGGCGCTCTCCATGACGAGGCACTACAAGAAATATGTCAACTTGTGACCACCACTATTGGTCACTGAAAGGTCATAGTTTTTCATTTGCGACCTTTTTGTGACCAAAAACAGAAGGTCAAAAGCTGGCGGTCGTAAACTGACTATAGCGACCTTCTTTGCGATGTGTAAAAGGTCGTTTGTTCCACGACCAAATTTTTGGTCACAAGCAACATCCCCAGACCACGTAGGCATCCAGCATGGCAAGCTGACGTGGATAGGAATCAGCCTGGTCCGATTCAGTGTTTTACATGGGCCGAGCCCAACAATTCAGCCCATTTATTGTTTTTTTCCTTTCAAGTTTGGTCAGCTACATGGGCCAAGCCCAACAGACTTTTATTTTTTGGGCAACAGAATTTTACACTGCACTTTTTTTGGCCTCGGCCTTTTTCCAGCCCATTTGTCAGTTTTCTTTTATTTCTTTTCCAGTTTAAAGTAGGTCCCACTAGTCAAATGGGAACCAATTACCACAAGTCAGTTCTATATTTCTGCAATTAGATAATGTGATTCAAAAAGAGCCAATAAGGCATAATATTTCATACAATAGTCAAGCAAAGTACATTACAATCCTGTACACCCAAAGCTGAGATTACATTACAACAGCCAAGCAAAGTACATAGTACGAATCTAGTATTTAGCTATAAAATACAACTAAATATACACATAACTAGCTTCACACATAACTATCTCCAGTGAGCTAAAAACGCATTGCTGGGTGTGGTTTTTCTTCGGGATTCTTCTTCCTAGAGCTCCTGTACACCCAACTTTTGAAGAATGAAGGCCAGCATCTGCAAATAATAAATTATGAAAAGTTAGAAACATAATCAAGTGAATCCGTGAATATAAAATTCTCATAACGATGAAAATTTGCCGCAGTACTTTAGATTTAACAGGAAACCATGCATATAACATTCTCATAACAGCGAAAACTGAGATATATTTTGCAAATGATCAAGTACCATCATAGAGCAAGTTAACACAATAGATGGACAGTACAAGCTATTAGTGATTTTCTACTTTAGAACAGGGCGCATGCATCAAGTTTTATACTCAGGAACAAAGAAGAAGTGCTGGAGGAGGCCAAAGAGATGACACCCTGGGGCGGCCGAAGATGGTGAAATGATGATCTACTTGTTCTTAGACAGCTCAATGAGAACCTGATATAAAAAAATAGGTTGAATTAATCATAAGCATGCTGAATTAATCAACATTCCTAGCTGAAACACCACACTATAAATGATTGTTTAAGTATAGTATATGCACCTGAATGTAATCAGGTCCATATGTTGCCAGACAGAGATGGCATCTGTATATACCTAGAATCAATCACAAGGTATAGGGAGAGAATTAAACACATATATTCTTACTAGTACTACTAGGTTGCTAGCTAGCTGCATGTATCCATCTAGTAAGCAGCCACAAGTCAGAACACACATCTGATGCCACCATCTTATCTTACACTTCAGGAACTAGTACAACATGATAGGATGACTTGTGATGCTACCATCTTATCTTACAAGAAGAAAAACAACGATACATCTAGCAAGAACAGATTGAAAACCAGCTAGTTGCCGATCCATGATTTTATAGTACGGTGCAAGATAGCTATCATCACTGAACAATTCAAGATTGAAGATTTCAAAACATGTGAATTGTAGTAAATTGTAGCTTGGGTATTCTCTGCATGAAGCTTGTCCTGGAAACAGAAATTAAACATCAGTCTGAGCCACTTTCTTGTATGGGACAGAGTTGTACAAAGGCAAAGAAAACAAAAATATCGCTCACCCACAACTTGTAGGACTCTGGACTCTGAGTCAAGCACCAAATGAACACATCAGTGGCCTCCTTGTCAAGCTCTGCATTATCTGAACATAATACACAGGTAATCTAACTGGAATTTGCAAAACAAAATTAAACCGGCTCTGTATTGCAGAATGAACACATTTCCACTCACTTTCTTGAATTGCCTTCACAGCCAACGGCAAAAGCTGCTGCGATGCTGGCTAAACAACATTAGAGCCAGGAGTACCAACAAGAGCCAGCTCCTTTATTGTTGGGTAGGCTGCTTCAAACCTTTATGTAGCCTAAATAATTCAATGCAGAGTTATTAGAATATTTTCTCATATTAAACATACCGCAGAAACGATAAAAAATAGTATGGAACTGAGTTGAATTAGAGGACTACTATGGTTGCTTTGTTAACAGATACTCAAGAATTACTTGAAAAAGAGAAGATACAAAATAACCAGTTGTCCAGTACAACTGCTACTACTACTTGTTTATATACCCAAGTGTCTCCATAGTGCATATTTTGTTTGTGAAACCTATAAGGTCTCAAAATGTTAGTTAGAGCTCTATGCAGAATACTTTGGAGCAAAACGGTGCAAACGTTCAAGAACTGGTACTTGCTGTACCAGGAACAGGATGCGGTAGTGGAGCTTCAAGAAAAATATTTAGGGGCCAAAACTAAGAGGAAAACACCAATTATTCACATTGAAGATTGAACGCGTATGCCATTCTGGCATATCCTTGAAGGAACAATTCTCATAACAGGAACACAAGAGAGGGCTGTTGATTTTGATGAAAACTAAATCAGAGCACTACTAATGTAATTCTATTAACAGATACTCAAAGATTACTGGAACAAGATTTGCAGAACATCTAGTTTTCCACTACAGAAACGTCTCTATTTGCCCCTAAACTAAACCAAGTTAGTATGTATTGCGGCTACAACCAACCTACAACTACTGTAGACAGTGAAGCATACCAGACCACAAGAACATGGAACGGTCCCTGTGTACATCTAATATAATCTCTCTTTTTCACGATATTAATCTAACCAATCTCAAAATTGCAGAGTAGAACAACCGCACATACCAATCAATGTAAGCCCTTGCTCACCACAATGGTGTAGGCGCCATCGTCGGCCGGCACGGACTCCTCCTTGTACATCACGTCCCACCCCAATACCTTCACGTCCCAGGTCAGCGTCGTGTCGCCCTGAGTTGAGTTGTCACAACCAAATTAAGTCAGTCAGTCACCCGGATCTGCAATTCCGAATGAAATTTTCTGAAGGAACGGACTCAGATTTCAGTTGTTTGTACCTCGGTGAGCTTGGTCTCGATAGTCCTGGAAGAGGTCGACCTGGAACCTGCTTCCAGTGGCGGAGCCAGGAAAATTGTATCAACAGGGCCGAATGATGTTAAAACTGCTTGAGGAGGGCCAAGCCAATGAAAAACATGCTTTTGACAGGAAATAATCACTCATTTTAGCACTATTCATCAGCAAATTAGCACTACATCTCTGCTGTCAGGGGGGGCCAGGGCCCCTGCTGGTCCCCCCTGTCTCCACCACTGCCTGCTTCATGGCGGCGCGGAGGTTGTTCTTGGCGGGGCCGGGGGAGTTGCGGAGGTCTGTCACCTGCAGCAGCAACGCGACGCCGCCGGGGCGGTGGCAGCCAGGCTCTTCCACTCCCGGCACCGCCGGAGCATGCGGCAGAGCATCTCAAAGTCGGCGCCCGCCTTGAAGTCGCGCGCACGGAAGAACTTGAGGAGGACGACGTCTGTCGCCTCGTCACCCTTGCTCGGCAGCAGTAGCACGCCCCACGGCACCACGTCCTTGTCTATGACGACCACCGCCGCCGGCCCCGCCTTCTCACCCTCGTTGGAGGTCTCCTCCTTCTACATGACCGCCTCCACCTCGCCGCCATCGCGCCCTAACTCCTGTGCCTGTCAAAAAAACCGCGGCGAAATTAAAATCATATCAACGCGGCGAACGGGAGGCGAGGCGAACGGCGCGACAAACCGAGCAAGGCGGGGACGGCGTCGTGCGCGCGCGTGCTTCGGTGCGGGGGTGGCGGCGGTGTTCTCCCAATCGATCTCCACTCCGTCCATGTCTGTCTCCCCGCGCGAGAAGCGGCGGACGGATCGTGAATCGGAGGAGAGGGGTGCGTGCGTCGCTTACGAGGGCGAGGGTGCTCTTGCCGGAGTAGGGTGGCCGGGAGAGTGAGGGCGGCGGCGGAGGTGTGTGGCGGGGACAAGGGGGACGAGGGGGATCTGCATCGGGGGAGAAGGGGGAGGGAGAGAAAGAAAGAAAGGAGGCGGGGGTAGATAGAAAATGGGGGAGCTAGGGTTTCGCCTCAGGTGGGGTTCGTGGGGGAGGCGAGGGATGAGGGCTGTCGTTGGATCCGGAAGGATCCAATGGTGTTTCGTGCATGATCCGCGTGTTTGGTCCATGGACCAATCAAAATGCAATACAACATTATGACCAATTAAATTGGTCGTGATAGATTTAAAAATAAGATGTTAAAATCATGTAAGCTATTTTATGATCACACGAATTCAAAAAAATAAAAAACCTTCTCATTGTGACACCAATTGTGAACTAGTTTTCAGGAAAATAACAAACATGGAATGGCAAACAACGTTGCCTGAGCAAGTTTTCATTTTCTTTTCACAAAAAAATCATTTTCAATTTTTTGAGTGCCCAAAATGAGTTTTTTTGTGAAGAACCTACCAAATAATTGTTGCAAAATTGAACCAAATCAATTTTATAAAATACTAGGCCATATTTAATGCATAATTGACCAAATGGTTGGGTTTCAAAAGCTTTTATCCACCTCTCGTGAAAAAGACAAATTTCTGCTGATTCAGTTGGAAGCGGGTCAAATTTGAACTGCCACTGCCTCATAGTTTGCTATTTTTTTTTCAAAAAATCATTTTTAGGTACAAAAGTATCTATTTAATCATAGAAACAGCAAAAGTTTTCCAAGATTCAACTACTAGCTAGGAACAGCCATGTGTGCCGTTTTGACCGCATTTTCAAACGGGCATAGAAAATTCAAAAAAAATCAAAAAATTGAAAAACCTTCGCATTGTGTCATTATATATGACCAAGTTGACAGGAAAAATAATAAACTTGCAATATGGAAATTATTTTAAAAAAGTGTTCTCGGAAATGAGCTATCATGCGTGAAGATTCATGGCTTTCAAGCCAAATGATCAATCTTATGGCCACATTCATGGCATAGTTTGTTCAAATGATCTCATATTGTGCACAAGGGTGTATTTTGGAATTCCAAACAAAGTTGATTTGGGGAGTTTTCACTTTCATTGCACAAAAGAGCCATTTTCCATTTTTCGAGTGCCCCAAATGATTTTTTTGTGAAGAACCTACCAAATAATTATTGCAAAATTGCACCAAATCATTTTTATAAAATACTAGGTCATATTTAATGCACAATTGACCAAATGGTTGGGTGTAAAAAGTTTTGATCCGCCTCTGGTAAAAAAGAAAAATTTCTGCCGATTTAGTTGGAAGTGGGTCAAATTTGAACTGCAGCTACCTCATAGTTTGCTCTTTATTTTTTCAAAAAATAATTTCTAGGTACATAAGTATTTATTTAATAAGAGAAACACCAAAAAAATTCCAAGATTCAACCACTATCTAGGAACGGTCATTCCCGCCGTTTTGACCGCATTTTGAAACGGGCATAAAAAATTCAAAAAAAATCAAAAATTAGAAAACCTTCGCATTACGTCATTATATGTGGCAAAGTTCCTAGCAAAAATAATAAACTTGTAATACGGCAATTATTTTAAAAAAGTGTTCTCATAAATGAGCTATCATGCGTGAAGATTCATGGCTTTCAAGCCAAATTATCAATCTTATGGCCACATTCATGGTATAGTTTGTTCAAATGATCTCATATGGTGCACAAGGGTGCATCTTGGAATTCCAAACAATGTTGCCTAAGGGAGTTTTCATTTTCTTTTCACGGAAAATACATTTTCCATTTTTCGAGTGCTCGAAATGAGTTTTTTTGTGAAGGACCTACCATATATTTGTTGCAAAATTGGACTTAATCAATTTTATAAAATACTAGGCCATATTTAATGCACAATTGACAAAATGGTTGGGTGTCAAAAGTTTTGATCCACCTCTGATGAAAAAGACAAATTCCCGCCGATTTAGGATGAAGCGGGTCAAATTTGAACTGCAGCTACCTCATAGTTTGCTCTTTATTTTTTCCAAAAATCATTTCTAGGTACATAAGTATCTATTTAATCAGAGAAACACCAAAAAAATTCCAAGATTCAACCACTAGCTAGGAACGGTCATTCCCGCCGTTTTGACCGCATTTTGAAACGGGCATAAAAAATTCAAAAAAATTCAAAAAATTGGAAAACCTTCGCATTGTGTCATTATACGTGACCAAGTTTCCAGGAAAAATAATAAACTTCTAATACGGCAATTATTTTAAAAAAGTGTTCTCAGAAATGAGCTATCATGCATGAAGATTCATGGCTTTCAAGCCAAATGATCAATCTTATGGCCACATTCATGGCATAGTTTGTTCAAATGATCTCATATGGTGCACACGGGTGCATACTGGAATTCCAAACAATGTTTCCTAAGGGAGTTTTCATTTTCTTTTCACGGAAAATACATTTTCCATTTTTCGAGTGCCCGAAATGAGTTTTTTTGTGAAGGACCTACCATATATTTGTTGCAAAATTGGCCTAATCAATTTTATAAAATACTAGGCCATGTTTAATGCACAATTGACAAAATGGTTGAGTGTCAAAAGTTTTGATCCACCTCTGGTGAAAAAGACAAATTCCCGCCGATTCAGTAGGAAGTCGGTCAAATTTGAACTGCAGCTGCCTCATAGTTTACTCTTTATTTTTTCCAAAAATCTTTTTTAGGTACATAAGTATCTATTTAATCAGAAATACATGGTTTGGTGGCGAGACATCGAGGTTTGGATGGTGGCCGAGGGCCCAACTCTAGAGCGCGTAAGCTCGCATGCCCGCCGCGTGGTCACCGCGTGACCGTGGCGTTGCCATGTGTTCTGGGCGGCCTAGGCATGTCTAGTGGGTTGGACACTCCCCATGTAGGTGCTAGGAAGAAAATTATAACATAAGATTCTCATGAGTTGACCGAACTATGCTCAAACATGAATTAGCAGCCAAGTGTTTGATTAGCTGTACGGGAAATGCACATGGCCAATGGGCGTGAGTTTTGGCTGAGGATGATCATATACTAAGAAGAATGTCTTCACAATTTTTTAGGGAAATCAAGAATATATAAATAACACTTCCTTCACAAAGTGCTGCTCTGAACAGAATAGGAAAATGAATATTGTTGAGTTATTTTTGAACTAGGCAAGGAAGGTTTTTGACATATTTGATTAAGGTATGATCCAAAAAAATTATGAGAATTTTTTGGGAATTTTTGGAATAACAGAAATATAGGTTGCTTCACAACCTAGGGCAAAAATTGACACATGGACATGACACATAGGCAAAACTGATGAGGTGGCGCCTAGTCATAGCAATAAGTACTAATGCATCCACGTTCACAACCTCATGACCATTTATATTGGTCGTAATCAGGTAGAAATAAGGTCATGGACCACTCTTGTCTGCTTTTATGACCATTTGGTCTAAGGAAATTCAGGGTTTGAGCCCTTCTAAGCGAAATGGCCGTGGATTTACGACCAATTCAGCTAGGGTCACTAAGAGAAGGTCACTAGTTGACATATTTCTTGTAGTGAGGAGGGAGTAGTTCACCCTCGAGGCTGAGGGTATGTACCAGTAGATATGTGTTTGATCTCTCTCTCACGTGTTCTCTCTCGTGTTCCCTCTGTGGCACGATCTTGATGTATCCCGAGCTTTTCTATTATAGTTGGATCTTATGATGTTTCTCTCCCTCTACTCTCTTGTGATGAATTGAGTTTCCCCTTTGAAGTTATCTTATCGGATTGAGTCTTTTATGAGAACACTTGATGTATGTCTTGCCGTGCTTATCTGTGGTGACAATGGGATATCATGTGCCTCTTGATGTATGTTTTGGTGACCAACTTGCGGGTTCCAGCCATGAACCTATGCATAGGGGTTGGCACACGTTCTTGACTCTCCGGTAGAAACTTTGGGGCACTCTTTGAAGTACTTTGTGTTGGTTGAATAGATGAATCTGAGATTGTGTGATGCATATCGTATAATCTTGCCCATGGATACTTGAGGTGACAATGGAGTATCTAGGTGACATTAGGGTTTTGGTTCATTTGTGTCTTAAGGTGTTATTCTAGTATGAACTCTTTAATAGATCGATCCGAAAGAATAACTTTGAGGTGGTTTCGTACCCTACCATAATCTCTTCGTTCGTTCTCCGCTATTAGTGTCTTTCGAGTGACTCTTTGTTGCATGTTGAGGGATTGTTATATGATCTATTTATGTTATTATTGTTGAGAGAACTTGCACTAGTGAAAGTATGAACCCTAGGCCTTGTTTCCTATCATTGCAATACCGTTTACGCTCACTTTTACCATTAGTTACCTTGCTGTTTTTATTATTTGAGATTACAAAAACCTATTTCTACCATCCATATTGCACTTGTATCACCATCTCTTCGCCGAACTAGTGCACCTATACAATTTACCATTGTATTGGGTGCGTTGGGGGCACAAGAGACTCTTTATTATTTGGTTGCAGGGTTGTTTGAGAGAGACCATCTTCATCCTACGCCTCCTACGGATTGATAAACCTTAGGTCATCCACTTGAGGGAAATTTGTTACTGCCCTACAAACTTGTGCACTTGCAAGCCCAACAACTTGTACAAGAAGAAGGTTGCGTAGTAGACATCAAGCTCTTTTCTGGCACCTCTACCGGGGAGGTGAGTGCTTGAAGGTATATCTTTAGATCTTGCAATTGAATCTTTTTGTTTCTTGTTTTATCACTAGTTTAGTTTATAAAAGAAAACTACAAAAAAATGGAGTTGAGTTTGTCTCATATGCTTCGTCTCTTTAATATCTTTCGTGAGTTTGATGGAAAGGAACATTGTGCTCAAGTGCTAGAAGAAGAATTCATTAGAATGTTTGGTACTATATCTTTGAATGATGAGCATGATTGCAATGTTGTTAGTATGAATTCCTTGAATATCCATGATGCTAATGATATGCAAAGCCACAAGCTTGGGGAAGCTATGTTTGATGAATATGATATTTTTTGTCCCCCAAGTTTTGATGAGAATATTTATTATGATGAAAGCATGCCTCCTATTTATTATGATTATATTGATGAAAGTGGGTTTGGAGGAGTGTCAACTTTAGGTAGTATTGATCCCACTATTTTGGAGGATATTGAATCTTATTGTGATGAATATGAAAGTGGATTTGGAAGAGTGTCAACTTTATTTAGTGATGATTCCACTATTTCGAAAGAGGACCAATTGATTATGAGAACAAAGTTGCTATATATGATGATTATTGTGATGACTTGTATGCTATTAGGAATAATGATAACCATGAAAATTGTCATCATGATTTTGGTTTTCAATTGGATTATGCCTCACATGATAATTATTTTGTTGAGTTTGCTCCCACTACTATTCATGAGAAGAATTTTGCTTATGTGGAGAGTAGTAAATTTTCTATGCTAGTAGATCATGAAAACAATGCTTTAGGTGCTGGTTATGTTGTTGAATTCATTCATGATGCTACTGAAAATTATTATGAGAGAGGAACATATGCTTGTAGGAATTGCAATAATATCAAGTTTCCTCTCTATGTGTTGAAAATCTTGAAGTTATGCTTGTTTTGCCATCTTATGCTAGTTGATTATTGTTCCCATAAGTTGTTTGATCACAAAATCCCTATGAATAGTAAGTGGGTTAGACTTAAATGTGCTAGTCATATTCTTCATGATGCTCTCTTTATGTTTCAATTCTTATCCTTTATGTGAGCATCATGGTCATCATCATGCATAGCTAGAAAGGCATTAAAGAAAAGCGCTTGTTGGGAGACAACCCAATATTTATCCTTACTGTTTTTGTGTGTACACATGATTATGATATTGTATTAATCATGTTTTATAGCTCTTGTTTAAATAAAGTGCCAAGTAGAACCTTTGGGAAGACTTGGGTGAAGTTTATATGATCTTGCTGTAAAAAACAGAAACTCTTGCGCTCACGAGAATGGCTGCCATGTTTTACTGGAGAGTGATTTTAGGTTGATTCTTTTTTCAGATGATTAATAGACAAATTACGCAGGTCCAGAAATTTATTTCATAATTTTTGGGGTTCCATAAGTATACGTTTGATACAGATTACTACAGACTGTTCTGTTTTCGACAGATTCTGTTTTCATTGTGTTGTTTGCTTTTTTTGATGAATCTATGAGTAGTATCGTAGGGTATGAACCATAGATAAGTTGGAATACAGTAGGTATTACACCAGAATTAATTTAGAATTAGTTCATTACAGTACCTAAGTGGTGGTTTTATTTTCTTATACTAACGGAGCTTACGAGTTTTGTGTTGAGTTTTGTGTGGTTGAAGTTTTCAAGTTTTGGGTAAAGATTCGATGGACTATGGAATAAGGAGTGGAAAGAGGCTAAGCTTGGGTATGCCCAAGTCACCCCAAGGTACTATTCAAGGACAACCAAGCAACTAAGCTTGGGGATGCCCCGGATGGCATCCCCTCTTTCGTCTTTGTTCATCGGTAACTTTACTTGGAGCTATATTTTTATTCGCCACATGATATGTGTTTTGCTTGGAGCGTCATTTTCTTTTGTTAGTTTTTGATTACTGTTAGTTAGAATAATGTTTTGCATCTTTAGTTTCAATAAAAAGTCAAGGATAGCCTTTGCCATGCTTATTTTGCTAGTATACATGTTGCTGTTTGAAAACAGAAAGTTTACCGCTGTTGCAAAAATTCCCTAGAAAAGTCAGAGAATGGTATAACGTTGAAACGTTTTGCATATTAAGTTCTGATAAATTTATTACAGTGGTAATTTTAGTTCATAATTTTTGGAGTCAGGGAAGTATTGATACTCTTGCATTCTTTACAGACTGTACTGTTTTGACAGATTGCTGTTATGGTTGCATTGTTTGCATATGTTTGCTTGTTTAACGATTCTATTTCAGGATAGGAGTATTAAATATGCAGAGACATTTAGTATTCAATGTTGAATAATAATGTTAGTGATTTGTTATAGTAGAATATGATATTGTTTTGCATTGGTTTATACTAACCTATCTCACGAGTTCTTGTTGAGTTTGTTGTGAATGAAGCTTTTGATAAAAAGAGAAACCATGATATGAGAGAAATTAAGGAGACACAAAAGTTAAATCTTGGGGATGCACAAGGCACCCCAAGATAATATTTCAAGAAGTCTCAAGCATCTAAGCTTGGGGATGCCCCGGTAGGCATCCCACCTTTCTTCTTCAACAACCATCGGTTAGTCTCGGTTGAGCCTAAGTTTTTGCTTCTTCACATGAGTTGTGCTATCCTTGCAATGTCATTTTATTTTGTTTTTCTTGCTGCTTGAATACAATACCAATATATGAAATTCTTTATTGAGAGAGAGTCTTCGCATAGTTGTACAATCATTTAGCTACTCATTGATCTTCACTTATATCTTTCGGAGTAGTTTGTCGTTTGCTCTAGTACTTCACTTATATATTTTTAGAGCACAACGGTGGTTTTATTTTGTAGAAATTAATGAACTCTGATTCTTCACTTATATTATTTTGAGATTCTTAAACATTATGGTAATTTGAATGAAAACTATCATAGGAAGTGAATTGGATGCTATGATCAATATGTTGCTTGATAATTGTTTTGAGATATAAAGGTAGTAATGTTAGAGTCATGCTAGTGGGTAATTATGAAATTGAGAAATACTTTTGTTGAAGTTGGCAAGTCCCGCAGCATGCACGTATGGTAAAAGTTGTGTGACAAATTTGTTGCATGAGGTGCTCTTTTGATTGTCTTCCTTATGAGTGGCAGTCGGGGACGAGCGATGGTCTTTTCCTACCAATCTATCCCTCTTGAGGCATGCGTAGTAGTACTTTGCTTCGAGGGCTAAGTAGACTTTTGCAATAAGTATATGAGTTCTTTTTGACTAATGTGAGTCCATGGATGTATGCACACTCATTCTTTCACTTTGCTAGCCTTTATTATTACTGCGCAACTTTCGCCGGTAGCATGAACCCTTTATTTACCTTCCTCAAAACAGCCACCATACCTACCTATTATGGCATTTCCATAGCCATTCCGAGATAGATTGCCATGCAACTTTCCACCGTTCCGTTTATTATGACACGTTTCATCATTGTCATATTGCTCTTTTGCATGATCATGTAGTTGACACCGTATTTGTGGCAAAGCCACCTTCATAATCTTCATACATGTCGCTCTTGATTCATTGCATATCCCAGCACACCGCCGGAGGCATTCATATAGAGTCATATCTTGTTCTAGCTTTGAGTTGTAATTCTTGAGTTGTAAATCCATATAAGTGTGATGATCTTCAATATTAGAGCATTGTCATAGTGAGGAAAGGATGATGAAGACTATGATTCCCCCACAAGTCGGGATGAGGCTTCGGACTTTATAAAAATAAAAGAGGCCAAAGAAGCCCACCAAAAAGAAAAGAAAAAGAAAGAAAAATAAAAAGAAAAGAGAAAGAAAAAAGGAGAACAAAAAGAAAGAAAAGAAAAAAATAAAATGAGAGAAAAAGAGAGAAGGGACAATTGCTACTATCTCTTTTCCCACACTTGTGCTTCAAAATAGCACCATGATCTTCATGATAGAGAGTCTCATATGTTGTCACTTTCATATACTAGTGGAAATTTTTCATTATAGAACTTGGCTTGTATATTCCAATGATGGGCTTCCTCAAAGTGCCCTAGGTCTTCGTGAGCAAGCAAGTTGGATGCACACCCACTTAGTCTCTTTTGTTGAGCTTTCATATATTTATAGCTCTAGTGCATCTGTTGCATGGCAATCCCTACTCACTCACATTGATATCTATTGATGGGCATCTCCATAGCCCGTTGATACGCCTAGTTGATGTGAGACTATCTTCTCCCACTTTTTGTCCTCACAACCACCACCATTCACCACCATAGTGCTATGTCCATGGCTTGTGCTCATGTATTGTGTAAGAGTTGAAACAGCTGAAGCGCGTTAAAAAGTATGAAACAATTGCTCGGATCATCATCGGGGTTGTGCATGATGGGAGTATTTTGTGTAATGAAAATGAAGTATGGCCTAGCTATATGATTTTGTAGGGATAAGCTTTCTTTGGCTATGCTATTTTGGTAGGACATGATTATTTGTTAGTATGCTTTGAAGCATTATTATTTTTATGTTTTATAAGCTTTTATCTTGTATCATTTGGATCTGAACATTCATGACACAATAAAGAAAATTACATTGAGAATCATGCTAGGTAGCATTCCACATCAAAAATTCTGTTTTTATCATTTACCTACTCGAGGACGAGCATGAATTAAGCTTGGGGATGCTTGATACGTCTCCAACGTATCTATAATTTTTGATTGTTCCATGCTATTATATTACCTGTTTTGAATGATTATGGGATTTATTATACACTTTTATATTACTTTTGGGACTAACCTATTAACCGGAGGCCCAGCCCATATTGCTGTTTTATTGCCTGTTTCAGTATTTCGAAGAAAAGGAATATCAAACGGAGTCCAAATGGAATGAAACCTTCGGCATCGTGATTTTCTGGAAGAATATCATCTTGGAGGCTTGGAGGTCAAGTCAGAAGATCCTCGAGGAGCCCAGGAGATAGGGGCGCCCCCCCATAGGGCGCGGCCCCCTGTCTCGTGGACCCCTCGAGCACCCCCCGATCGACTTCTTTCGCATATATAGTCCCACGTACCCTAAAAACATCCACGGAGAAGATAGATCGGGAGTTCCGCCGCCGCAAGCCTCTGTAGCCACCAAAAACCTCTCGGGAGCCCTTCCCGGCACCCTGCCGGAGGGGGGATCCTTCACCGGTGGCCATCTTCATCATCCCGGCGCTCTCCATGACGAGGAGGGAGTAGTTCACCCTCGACACTGAGGATATGTACCAGTGGCTATGTGTTTGATCTCTCTCTCTCTCTTGTGTTCTCTCTCGTGTTCCCTCTATGGCACGATCTTGATGTATCCCGAGCTTTGCTATTGTAGTTGGATCTTATGATGTTTCTCCCCCTCTACTCTCTTGTGATGAATTGAGTTTCCCCTTTGAACTTATCTTATCGGATTGAGTCTTTTATGAGAACACTTGATGTATGTCTTGTCGTGCTTATCTATGGTGACAATGGGATATCATGTGCCTCTTGATGTATGTTTTGGTGACCAACTTGCGGGTTCCGGCCATGAACCTATGCATAGGGGTTGGCACACGTTCTTGACTATCCGGTAGAAACTTTAGGGCACTCTGTACTTTGTGTTGGTTGAATAGATGAATCTGAGATTGTGTGATGCATATCGTATAATCATGCCCATGGATACTTGAGGTGACAATGGAGTATCTAGGTGACATTAGGGTTTTGGTTGATTTGTGTCTTAAGGTGTTATTCTAGTACGAACTCTTTAATAGATCGATCCGAAAGAATAACTTTGAGGTGGTTTCGTACCCTACCATAATCCCTTCATTCGTTCTCCGCTATTAGTGTCTTTGCAGTGACTCTTTGTTGCATGTTGAGGGATTGTTATATGATCTATTTATGTTATTATTGTTGAGAGATCTTGCACTAGTGAAAGTATGAACCCTAGGCATTGTTTACTATCATTGCAATACCGTTTACACTCACTTTTACCATTAGTTACCTTGATGTTTTTATTATTTCAGATTACAAAAACCTATTTCTACCATCCATATTGCACTTGTATCACCATCTCTTCGCCAAACTAGTGCACCTATACAATTTACCATTGTATTAGGTGTGTTGGGGACACAAGAGACTCTTTGTTATTTGGTTGCAGGGTTGTTTGAGAGAGACCATCTTCATCCTACGCCTCCTACGGATTGATAAACCTTAGGTCATCCACTTGAGGGAAATTTGCTACTATCCTACAAACCTGTGCACTTGCAGCCCCAACAACGTCTACAAGAAGAAGGTTGCATAGTAGACATCATGGGATCGTATGCGCCAGCTTCATAGTGCCTATGATCTCCCGTTGCTATTGATTGGCGACCTAAATGAGATTAGTGCATTACAATAGAAGGATGGTGGGATCCCTCGCCCAGTCCAGTATATAAACGCATTTCAGGAAGCAAGAAGGAACTGTGAGTTGCGAGACTTGGCATACATTGGAGACCCATTCACATGGCGTCGAGGCATAATTCATGCGCGATTGGATAGAAGGCTGGTAAATGATGCTTGGGCATCGATCTTCCCCCATATTGCACTGATAAATACGGAATTCAATCACTCAGACCATCGGCCTCTTCTTGTTGATACATATTACTATCTCCAAGCGACTGGTGCTACTAATGGCTATGAGAGAGTACATTCGATGCCACTCTAACAGAAGCATGGGTGATGGTAGAAGCTGACCTGAATGCTATGAATATTTACAAGAAACTAAACCTGATGCATGCACAGTTTCATGATTGGGATCATCGGGTGAAAGGATCGAGAAGAGGTGTCTAGAGGGGGGGGGGGGGTCATTAGACCCTCAACTAATAAAGTTGGCAGTTTTTAAGTTTTTCAAGTTGATGTGATAGATTGGCACAATTTCAAGCAAACATATTACAATTCAAGCAAGCATGCAAAGAGTATATGAGCAGCGGAAAGTAAAGCATGCAACTTGCAAGAAAGTAAAGGGATGGGATTGGAGTGTGCAAACACAATTGGAGACACGGATGTTTTTGGCGTGGTTCCGATAGGTGGTGCTGTCGTACATCCACGTTGATGGAGACTTCAACCCACGGAGGGTAACAGATGCACGAGTCCATGGAGGGCTGCACCCATGAAGGGTCCACGAAGAAGCAACCTTGTCTATCCCATCATGGCCATCGCCCATGATGGACTTGCCTCACTAGGGTAGATCTTCACGAAGTAGGCGATCTCCTTGCCCTTACAAACTCCTTGGTTCAACTCCAGAATCTTGTCGGAGGCTCCCAAGTGACAACTAACCAATCTAGGAGACACCACTCTCCAAAATGTAATAGATGGTGTGTTGATGATGAACTCCTTGCTCCTGTGCTTCAAATGATAAGTCTCCCCAACACTCAACTCTCTCTCATAGGATTGTATTTGGTAGAAAGATGATTTGAGTGGAAAGCAACTTGGGGAAGGCTAGAAATCAAGATTCATATGGTAGGATTGGAATATCTTGGTCTCAACACATGAGTAGGTGGTTCTCTCTCTCAGAAAATGATTGCTGGAAGTGTAGGCACGTTCTGATGGCTTTCTCCACGAATGAAGAAAGGGTGGAGGTGTATATATAGCCTCCACACAAAATCTAACCGTTACACACAATTTACCAAACTTGGTGGGACCGAATCAGAAAACTCGGTTAGACCGATTTAGTTCATAATGTGACCGTTAGGAATTTCAGTGGACCGACATGTCAACTCGGTGGGACCGATTTCATTAGGGTTAGGGCATAACGTAATCCCGGTGACACCGATTACACAAACTCGGTGAGACTGACTTTGGTAATAAGCTAACCAGAGAGTTGGTCACGCAAACTCGATGGGACTGATTCGCTCATCTCGGTGGGACCGAAACATTACGAAAGGGAAACAGGGAGTTTGCATTGCAAACTTGGTGGGACCGATTGCTTCATCTCGGTTAGAGCGAAATGTTACGAAGGTAAACAGAGAGTTTGCAATCCCATCTCGGTGAGACCAAGATCCCTATCGATGAGACCGAAGTGACTAGGGTTTCTGGCATGGCTATGTCAACTGAACTCGGTGGCGCCGGATAGATCAAATTGGTGGGGCCGAGTTTGACTTTTGGTGTGGGACATATGTGGATATGAGAAAGTGGTTGAGGGCTTTGGAGCATATTACTAAGCACTTTGAGCAAGCAAGCCATTAAGCAACACCTCATCCCCTTTTAATAGTATTGGCTTTCCTATGGACTCAATGTGATCTTGGATCACTGAAATAGAAAAATGTAGAGTCTTGAGCTTTAGAGCTTGAGCCAATCCTTTGTCCTTAGCATCTTGAAGGGGTTCCACATCCTCTTGTCCAAGCCACTCCACTGTTGGACTTATCTGAAATATACTAGATAAAAGTATTAGTCCAACAAGAGATATGTTGACATTAATTACCAAAATCACCCAGGGAGCACTTGTGCTTTCAATCTCCCCCTTTTTGGTAATTGATGACAACATACATCAAAGCTTTAGATAAAGATATAGAGAAAGGCAGGTAAAGCTTTGGAGGGACATCATGTAAATATGGAACATAAGAGCATGTGCGTGCATAATCATGACAGAGCAAGCAATGAGTTGCACGTATCTTGGCTATATACATCAGTGCAAATGGTGTGAATATATGAAATGTACCTTCATGCTCATGAGTCCTTCTAGCAAACAATATGTACATCAGCAAGCGATCCTCATGTACATGAGTGTGATGCATGTACTTACCTTGTGGTCTTGAGCTAGCTTTGGAAGAGATGAACCTGAGTAAACAAGGTTAGACAACACAGAAACATCTACTAAACAGAGCAAGACCAGCAAACCACAAGAGTACCAAGACTGGGATGACATGTAGAGAGTGAGTACTAGGTACTCCATTTGTTGTAGACATGTCCCCAAAGGTAAAGATATTCAATGAATCCGAAGATTTCCTTCCCTTAGATGTCTTGCTCCCCCTGAATCTTATATGGGATACTGGGAGAAGATAGGGAATAGAAAACTAGAGCAAAGCAAACACAGAAACAACATGAACATGTCTTTCCCCTCTAAAGACATGTGACTTCTCTCCTCTTTAAATACCAGGCATCTGGGGTCTCTCTTTGATGTGATAATTTATCTCTCTTTCCCCCTTTTGATATGATTAAGCTTTAATGTGAGCTCTCTCTCCCCCTTTGACATCAATTTCCAAGAAGGGTTCTTCTGGAGTGTGAGTCAAAATAGGTTTGATCCTTGAGTCACCTGGCAAAGTAACAGGGAAAAATAAGGTGCTGGTAGAGGATAAGAATCATCGAGTGGAGCTGGAACAAAATGTGTAGGATGCAAATGATAAATGTTTTCTTAGTATTGAAATCGGCTACACCAAGTTGTTTTCTTCGGTGGCACCAAAATGTTTCGGTTTGACCGAAAGAGACAAACCGGTGTGTCCGAGTTCATTATAGAGAAAAAGCACTTGTCACCTCAGCTCACTAAGCAAATAAGATCTCACAAGGATTTGCAAGGAATTAACTAAAGGAATTGCAATGAATTGGATGCAAGGAAAATGAAGAAAATAACAGAGAAAAGAAAAGAAATATAGATGAAGTTTTTTTGAAAGGGGAACTAGCATGCAATAGACAAATGCAAGAACACAGAGAAACACTAGAGAACTTCATCTAGAATTGGTCGGCGACAAAGTCACCTATGTTAGAGTATATTAACTTAGGAGTCAAGTGAAGACAGTTGATCATAGGTCATACTCATCATTTAAGCTCAAAATGGGGTTGCCATTTTTCGTTTAAGAATTTTGATGTATTCACATCTTGTTGAGCTGCTTTGACCCATGACTTGGGGTAAAGCTTCTCTAATATGGAATAACATACCTTGGGTGGTGGTGTTGATCTTGATCATGTAGTTGAACTTGTGTGGGATGCTCAAAGTTGATATAGTTCATTGGGAGCACCACTTGTAATTGGAGTTCATGTACCTACATGAGTTAGTTTTGCAAGGAATAGCACTTGTGTATCCAAAATGACAATCATGGATATGATACCAAAAGAAATTTGATATATAGAAATTGTAAAAGGATATGTTTGAAGGGTTTCATGCTTCCTTGTCTTCAACCACCGTATTATAGAGACTTGGTGATGTAGAGATTGCTCAAGATGTGAGTGAGTTACAATCTCATAGATTTAGATTTATCCAAGTACCTACAAGGGTTAGATAACATGCAAGGGTGCAAATATATCCAAGACATATGATTATCATCATAAGAGAAATATCAAGGATTAGTCAAAGGCTCATGCCTTGCATGTATCCAAATGGAGTTCCTACTCCAAGTTTGAAGCATCAATGATGTTCAATTCACCTCTCAATCTGCAAAAAACTTTCTCATCAAGCGATTTGGTGAATATATCTGCCAATTATTGCTTCTCAGTATGAACATGCTTAAGGTGAATGTCTCCTTTAGCAACATGATCTCGAATGAAATGATGACAAACTTCAATATGCTTAGTTTGGGAATGTTGCACGGGATTGTGAGCAATCTTAATAGCACTTTCATTGTCACAAAGAAATGGAACATGTTTCACATATATCCCATAGTATTTAAGAGTTTGGGTCATCCAAAGTAATTGAGCACAACATGAACCGGCGGCAATGTATTCCGCTTTGGCGTTGGATAAGGATACCGAGTTTTGTTTCTTGGAGGACCAAGACACAAGAGATCTACCAAGAAATTGACAAGTACCCGAAGTGGACTTTCTATCAACCTTGTGACCGGCATAGTCCGAATCGGAGTAGCCAACAAGATCAAAAGAAGACCTCTTTGGATACCAAATGCCAAAATTTTGTGTATGTATTAAGTATCTCACTATCCTTTTCACAGCCTTAAGATGACATTCTTTAGGGGCCGCTTGATATCATGCGCACATGCACACACTTAGCATAATATCAGGACGGGAGGCACATAGATATAGCAATGAACCAATCATAGAGCGGTAAACTTTTTGATCAATGGGTTCACCATCTTTGGTCAAATCAAGATGTCCACTAGTAGGCATGGGTGTGTTCATACCTTTGCATTCTTGCATATTGAACTTCTTGAACAAGTCCTTGGTGTACTTTGTTTGAGAGACAAAGGTACCTTAGTTTGCTTGATTTGTAAACCAAGAAAGAATTTGAGTTCACTCATCATGGACATCTCAAACTTCTCCGACATTAGCTTTCCAAACTTCTCACTAAAATGGGAGGTTAGTTGAATCAAATATAATATCATCAACATAAATTTGGCACACAAATAATTCTCCATTAACCCTTTTAGTGAAAAGAGTAGAATCAATTTTTCCAATCTCAAAGTCGTTTTCAATAAGGAACTTGGTTAAGCATTTATACCACGCTCTAGGGGCTTGATTGAGACCATAAAGAGCTTTGTGAAGTTTGTAAACATGATTGGGTTTCTTAGGATTAACAAAGCTGGGAGGTTGTTTAACATAAACTTCCTCCTCAATTTTACAATTAAGAAAAGCACTTTTAATGTCCATTTGGTACCAAGTGATATCATGGTGATTAGCATAGGCAAGTAATATGCGAATGGACTCAAGTCTAGCAACTGGGGCATATGTCTCACCATAGTCCATACCTTCGACTTGTGTGTAGCCTTGGGTGACAAGACGTGCTTTGTTGTGAACTACTTGTCCATCTTCATATTGCTTGTTGCGAAACACCCATTTGGTAACGATGATGTTTTGGTTGTTGTCGGGCTTCTTGACCAATGTCCACACTTGATTTCTCTCAAAGTTGTGTAGCTCTTCATGCATGTCATTTATCCAATCGAGATCTTCCAATGCTTCTTGAACCTTCATGGGTTCAATTCTAGAGATGAATGAATAATGTTCACAAAAGTTAGCCAAACGAGATTTAGAGCGAGTGATTCTCCCAGTTTGGATATCATTGTAGATTTGCTCGATGGGATGTCTTTGGAGATTCTTGCTTGAACTCGTGAGAGCTTTTGTTTTGGTCAGGGTGGAACATCTTCTTCATCATCTTGTTCTTCTTCTTTGGCCTTCTTCATTGCTGACGTTGTCGTTCTCTTGTCGTGGTGGAGAAGGATGTTGATGAGGTTCATCTTGGTTTACTTCCTTGTTTTCTTCATCTTGGTGTGTCCACCACTTGTGGATGCTTCCATATCAACTCTTGGTTCACCTTGTCGTGAGGTAGAGCTTCCACTTGGATGGACGAGGTACTCTCCTTCACCTCCGTTGGACGGATCTTGCCAATAGACAAGTCTTGGATTGCTTCCGAAGGCTCTTTGTCTCCTACATCAATTGGCAATTTCTCTATTTGTGATCCATTAGATTCATCAAACTTCACATCTACCGTCTCTTCAACCTTTTAGGTGAAATTGTTGTAGACTCGGTAAGTGTGAGAGTTTGAGCCATAACCAAGTAGGAAACCTTCATGAGATTTGGGAGCAAATTTAGAACGACGATGCTTATCAAGAATGTAGCACTTTGAGCTGAATACTCGAAAGTATCCAACTTGGGGTTTGTTACCGGTGAGAAGTTCGTATGCCGTCTTGCCGAGTAGCTTTTGAAGATACAAGCGATTTGTTGCATGACAAGTTGTCTCAACCGCTTCTGCCCAAAAGTGTTTTGGCATCTTGTACTCATCAAGCATCGTTCTCGCCATTTCGATGAGCGTCCGGTTCTTCCTCTGAACAACTCCATTTTGTTGAGGTGTGTACATAGCCGAGAACTCATGTGAGATCCCTTCTTCGTCAAGAAAGGTGTTCACATTGGCGTTCTTGAACTCCGTTCTGTTGTCGCTACGAACCTTCTTGATCTTCACTTCAAATTGATTTTGAGCCTTCCTAGTGAAGTTCTTGAAGATCTTTTGGACCTACAATTTATCATCAAGAAAGAACACCCACATAAATCTTGAAAAATCATCAACTATAACTAGACCAAATGAGTTTCCACCGAGACTTTTGTAGGCATTGGGACCAAAGAGATCCATATGAAGTATCTCGAGCGGTCTTCTCCTGGTCATGATATTCTTCACGGGGTGGCTTCCTCCAACCTGTTTTCCTGCTTGGCAAGCACTACAAAGTCTATCCTTGTCAAATATAACATCTTTTATTCCAAGGATATGATCACCTTTAATAAGCTTATCAAGATTTTGCATGCCCGCATGACCTAACCTTCTATGCCACAACCAACCTTTAGAAGATTTAGCAATTAAGCAAGTTCTCAGTTGAGCCTTTTTAGTGAAATCAACAATGTATAGATCACCTCGACGTATGCCGGTAAAGACCATTTTATGATTATCTCTTCGAAACACTTGGAAATCTACTTTGTTAAATAGAACATTGAAACCAAAATCAGCAAGTCTAGATACCGAAAGTGAATTATAGCCAAGGAATTCAACGAGCATGACATTTTGTATGGAGCTATCATGTGAGATGGCCACCTTACCGAGGCCAACCACCTTACCCTTTGAGTTATCACCAAAAGTGACATACTTTTGAGGACCGTCGTTTTCAGCAAGCTCACGAAACATATCTTTGTCTCCGGTCATGTGATCGGTACATCCACTATCAAGGACCCATTCCTTTCCTCCAGCCATGTAGCTGCAAAGATTTTCCATAAGTCCAAAGTGTCTCATTGCATCATCAAGATCATAGTCACTATCATCATCCTCATCATAGTATCCATGTTCAACATCATCTTGCAAATGATTATTTCCCAGAGAGAGTGATTCATTAGATAAGTGATCATGAAAATAATCATCTCTATGAATTCTAATAGCTTTGGAAATAATATTGCTAATTATTCCAACATCTCCTTTGGCACGCATAAGATTAGTAAGCTCAAATAGACAATCACCAAACTTAGGATCATTGGAATTCAACTTACTCAAGGTAATTGACTTATGAAGAATTTCATCTAAGTTCTGCAAGGAATAGTTTGGAAATCTTTCCTCAAGAAATCTCCATATAGTGTAGGCATAGTCAAGAGTAGGCAAGCTAGCAATCAAGTTTCTAGGCAAACTTCTAGTGATAAGATTAACAGTTCTAAGATTTCAAGTCATGTCAATAGACTCATCAAGGGTAGCATGCGTAGGATCAACATGAGGTGCACAAGAGTTAGTAATCTACTTGTTCAAATGATATTCATTGAAAATCACAAGCATCTCATTTTTTCACTCATGAAAGTACTCTCCATCAAGTATAGGCACTCTATGCCCAAGACTCCCCAACGTAGACTCATCCATCATCCTCAATTGGTGATTAAACCAAAGCAATGGAGACCAATGATCTGGCACCAATTGAAACGATCGAGAAGAGGTTTCTAGAGGGGGGGGTGATTAGACACTCAACTAATAAAGTTGATAGTTTTTAAGTTTTTCAAGTTGAGGTGATAGATTGGCACAATTTCAAGAAAACATATTCAAGCAAGCATGCAAAGAGTATATGAGCAGCGGAAAGTAAAGCATGCAACTTGCAAGAAAGTAAAGGGATGGGACTGGAGTGTGCAAACGCAATTGGAGACACGGATGTTTTTGACATGGTCCCGATAGGTGGTGCTATCGTACATCCACGTTGATGGAGACTTCAACCCACGGAGGGTAACGGCTGCGCGAGTCCACGGAGGGCTCCACCCACGAAGGGTCCACTAAGAAGCAACCTTGTCTATCCCATCATTGCCATCGCCCACGAAGGACTTGCCTCACTAGGGTAGATCTTCACGAAGCAGGCAATCTCCTTGCCCTTACAAACTCCTTGGTCCAACTCCACAATCTTGTCCGAAGGCTCCCAAGTGACACCTAACCAATCTAGGAGACACCACTCTCCAAAAGGTAATAGATGGTGTGTTGATGATGAACTCCTTGCTCTTGTGCTTCAAATGATAGTCTCCCCAACACTCAACTCTCTATCATAGGATTGGATTTGGTGGAAAGATGATTTGAGTGGAAAGCAACTTGGGGAAGGCTGGAGATCAAGATTCATATGGTAGGATTGGAATATCTTGGTCTCAACACATGAGTAGGTGATTCTCTCTCAGAAAATGATTGCTAGAAGTGTAGGCACGTTCTGATGGCTTTCTCCACGAATGAAGAAAGGGTGGAGGGGTATATATAGACTCCACACAAAATCTAACCGTTACACACAATTTACCAAACTCGGTGGGACCGAATCACAAAACTCGGTCAGACCGATTTAGTTCATAATGTGGCCGTTAGGAATTTCGGTGGGACCGACATGTCAACTCGGTGGGACCGATTTCATTAGGGTTAGGGCATAACGTAATCTCAGTGAGACCGATTACACAAACTCGGTGAGACCGACTTTGGTAATAAGCTAACCAGAGAGTTGGTCACGCAAACTCGGTGGGACTGATTCGCTCATCTCAGTGGGACCAAAACGTTACGAAAGGGAAACAGGGAGTTTGCATTGCGAACTCGGTGGGACCGATCGCTTCATCTCCGCTAGACCAAAATGTTACGAAGGGAAACATAGGGTTTGCAATCCCATCTCGGTGAGACCGAGATCCCTATTGGTGAGACCAAAGAGACTAGGGTTTCTAGAAGTGGCTATGTCAACTGAAATCGATGGCGCCGGATAGATCAAATTGGTGGGGCCGAGTTTGACTTTTGATTTGGGACATATGTGGATATGAGAAAGTGGTTGAGGGCTTTGGAGCATATCACTAAGCACTTTGAGCAAGAAAGCCATTAAGCAACACCTCATCCCCTTTTAATAGTATTGGCTTTCCTATGGACTAAATGTGATCTTGGATCACTGAAATAGAAATGTAGAGTCTTGAGCTTTAGAGCTTGAGCCAATCCTTTGTCCTTAGCATCTTGAAGGGGTTCCACATCCTCTTGTCCATGCTACTCCACGGTTGGACTTATCTGAAATATACTAGATAAAAGTATTAGTCCAACAAGAGATATGTTGACATTAATTACCAAAATCGCCCAGGGAGCACTTGTGCTTTCAGCGGGTTCTCAAAAATCTAGAAAGAGACTCCGGAAAGCCCAAGGCATCTCAAAGAAGTCATGGCTGGACCAATGTCTGATGACAATGATATAAAGAGGAAAGAATTGGCAGAATTGATTGAATATTTGCTTGAATTGGAAGAAATACAAGTTATGCAAAGATCCATAGCTAATTGGTTGAAAGGGGGTGACCGCAATACATGCTTTTTTCAAGCTTTGCTTTTGCTAGAAGAAAGAAAAACTTTGTAAAGAAACTAAAAGATGCAGATGGAATTTGGTTGGAAGCTATGCCAGAACTGAACTCTCATGCCCTAATTATTTTTCTCACCTATTTACATCAGAGGTGCAGCATACGGATCCTAGTATTATTCAGAAGGTGCACCGAAATGTATCTCAACATATGAATGACTTCTTAATGGCTCCATACATAGTTGAGGATGTGAGGAAGGCTGTTTTCAGTATTGGGGACCTGAAGGACCTGGGTCCAGATGGTTTACATGCAATTTTAAAAAACAAGTATTGGCATATAATTGGATACTCACGAGGTTCTTTTGGCTATCAATTCTAGGAAGATTCAGGCAGAATGGAATGATACTACTATTGTGATGATTCCAAAAACTGATGCACCTGAGCTGGTAACTCAATTTCAACCCATCAGTCTCTGTAATGTGCTTTACAGAATTATATCCAAGATGTTGTCTTTATGACTGAAGGTTATTTTGATGGAAATATGCCCTAGAGGCAATAATAAAATGGTTATTATTATATTTCCTTAATCATGATAAAGGTTTATTATTCATGCTAGAATTGTATTGACCGAAAACATAAATACATGTGTGAATATATGAATAAATAACGTGGACATGAGTTGTTATTTACTAGACTAGCTCGTTAATCAAAGATGATTAAGGTTTCCTAACCATGGACATGATTTGTCATTTGATAACGGGATCACATCATTATGAGAATGATGTGATAGACAAGACCCATCCGTTAGCTTAGCATTTGATCATATAGTTTATTGCTATTGCTTTCTTGATGTCAAATACATATTCCATTGACTATGAGATCATGCAACTCCCGAATACCAGAGGAATACCTTGTGTGCTATCAAACATCACAATGTGACTCGGTGATTATAAATATGCTCTACAGGTATCTCCGAAGGTGTTTTGTTGGGTTGGCATGAATCGAGATTAGGATTTGTCACTCCGAGTATCGGAAAGGTATCTCTGGGCCCTCTCGGTAATACACATCATAATAAGCCTTGCAAGCAAATGACTAATGAGTTAGTCACAGGATGATGTATTACAAAATGACTAAATAGACTTGCCGGTAACGAGATTGAACTAGGTATAGAGATACCGACGATCGAATATCAGGCAAGTAATATACCGACAGACAAAGTGAATTGTGTATGTTATCATAACGGTTCGACCGATAAAGATCTTTGTAGAATATGTAGGAGCCAATATGGGCATCCAGGTTCAGCTATTGGTTATTGACTGGAGAGGTGTTTCGGTCATGTCTACATTGTTCTCGAACCGGTAGGGTCCACACGCTTAACATTCATTGACGATATAATATTATATGAGTTATGTGATTTGGTGACCGAATGTTGTTAGGAGTTCTGGATGAGATCGCGGACATTACGAGGAGTCTCGAAATAGTCGAGAGGTAAATATTAATATATAGGACGATGGTATTCGTACACCAGAAGTGTTCCGGAGGGTATCAGGTACTTATCGGGTCACGAGAAGGTGTTTCAGGTACCCCCGGCAAAAGTTATGGGCCTTAGGGGCCAAGAGAGAGAATGCACCAACCACATGGGGCTGGTGTGGCCCCCATAGGCGGCCGTCCTAGGAGGAGACACTAGTAGAAAACGGAGCTTTAAAACCGGTTTGTAAGGGCCTTTAGTGCCGGTTATGGAACCGGCACTAAAGTGTGGGCACTAAAGCCCCCCCCCCCCTTTAGTACCGGTTCGGCACGAACCGGCGCTAAAGTGCCACCACGTGGCGTGAGCTCGCGCCCTAGTATGGGGGGCCTAAAGGTTTTTTTTTGAATTTTTTTAAAAATTTTGGAAAAAAAATTTGATTTTTTTTCGATTTTTATTTTTTCTGAATTATTTGATGATTTAGTCTCTAATCACCTCTCTTAACTGCTCAAGTGTGGATCACTCATTCCAAATCATCTAACTTCCCAACCGGTCACCCATCCCTCTCACTACTCCAGCCCGAGCACGCTTAACTTTCGGGTTCTATTCTCCTTCGTTTCCGAGTCTGCACTTGTTGTTTTCCTGACAATAGTAAGATGTCAATCCTATTAACCCTCAGGAGTTTAGCTTGAGCATGAAGTCACACATTTCACCGTTTGAGTTTGAAACTATTATTCTAAAAAAACAATAATTATTTAGTAACGCTAATATTTCTTGAATAAGTTTGACCATAGTTTGACCAAAATTCAAAAAATTGAAATAATTATTTAGTAACACTAATATTCTTGAATAATTATGTAGTAACATTAATACTTCTTGAATAAGTAGTTTGACCAAATTTAACCAAATTTTTTTTAAAAAAACTGAAATTTGACCATATCTTTTTTTTCCTTTTCGAATTTGAGGATTCTAAAAAATTCCAAACAGGCCATAGGCGGTCTCCATCGGATGCGGATTTTCGTGCTAAATTTTTTGATATATTATACGTTTTTTCCCGACATCGTATGCAAAAAATTATAGCCGTTTTACATTTTCCCTACACTTTTTGCAAAACATGTCCAAATTTAAGTTTTCAAATTTTCCTAACTAGTAGATATAGTAATATAACTACCTCTCGAAGGATTTTATTTTTTGAAGTTTTTATCATTTTCTTTTGATGTTTTCAAAACTGAAATGGCGATACACGGGGGGGGGGGGGGGGTAGAGTTTGAAAATTGGCCCCTTCAGTACCGGTTCGTGGCACGAACCGGTACTAAAGGCTTGTCCCCTTTAGTACCGGTTCGTGGCACGAACCGGTACTATAGGTTAGACCTTTAATACCGGTTGGTAACACAAACCGGTACTAAAGGGGCTCGTGGGGACCCGGCCTGACGCCAGCCTGCCACTACCCCTTTAGTACCGGTTCGTGGCACGAACCGGTACTAAAGGCTCAACACGAACCGGTACTGTTGATCGCAGCCACGAACCGGCACTATTGATCACATTAGTGCCAGTTTTTTTACAAACTGGCACTAATGTGCTTCACATTTGACCCTTTTTCTACTAGTGAGAAGGAAAGAGGGGAAGGGAAAGGAAAGTGTTGATCAGGATTTCCACTTCCTTCCCTCTCCCCCCCCTCTTTCCTCCCTCCTCGGTTATATATGGCACGGGGGCGCGCGGCTTGGGAGGGACTCCAAGTAGGATTCCTCCTACTTGGGCGCCTCCTATGGCTGCTCCTCCCTCCCTCGCACCTATATA
This sequence comes from Triticum aestivum, assembly GCF_018294505.1. Classification (NCBI taxonomy): domain Eukaryota; kingdom Viridiplantae; phylum Streptophyta; class Magnoliopsida; order Poales; family Poaceae; genus Triticum; species Triticum aestivum. The sequence goes on along the minus strand of NC_057813.1, from coordinate 751,252,436 downwards.
TATGTGGGGAGGGGGCGCCACACAAGATACACAACTGTCTTAGCCATGTGCGGCGCCCCCGTCCACCGTTTACTCCCCCTGTCATATTTTTGTAGTGCTTAGGAGAAGCCCTGCGGAGATCACTTCACCATCACCGTCACTACGCCGTCGTACTACCGGAACTCATCTACTACTTCGCCTGTCTTGCTGGATCAAGAAGGCGAGGACATCATCGAGCTGAACGTGTGCTGAGCGCGGAGGTGCCATACATTCGGTGCTTGATTGGTTGGATTGCGGAAGTTCGACTATATGAATCACGTTACTAAACGTTTCCGCTTTCTGTCTATGAGGGTACATAGGCATACTCTTCCCCTTCGTTGCTATGCATCTCCATGGATAGATCTTGCACGTGCGTAGAATTTTTTTTGTTTCCCATGCAACGTTTCCCAACATATTTTGCCTGAGATAATTTCCCCTACACAAAGTGCCTTTTTTCCCGCGAGGATGATCACTGATAATATATTAATTGCATATGAATGTGTGCATAAGATTAAGAATAAGAGGGCTAGTTAGATAGGACTGTGTGCTGTTAAACTTGGCATGCACCAAGCGTATGATAGGGTGGAATGGTCCTTCTTACATGATATGATGCTAACATTGGGATTCTATGAGCAATGGATTGAAATGATGATGGCTTGTGTACAAGGTGAGGTTTAACTCTCAAGATACAGACATGTTTACCCCTACCAGGGGCGTTAGACAAGGGGATCCACTTTCTCCCTATCTATTCCTTCTCTGTGCGGAAGGGATTTCTAGTTTATTGCAGTATGATGAAGAATCTGGTGGCATAGAGGGAGTTAGAGTGTGCAGAAGTGCACCATCAGTATCACACTTTTTATTTGCTGATAATTCTCTAATTCTTATGAAAGCAGATGTTTTAAATGCAGCTTCCTTACAACATGTTTTAGAGACTACCATCAGAGTTCAGGGCAATTGGTGAGTCTGTCCAAATCTAGTGTGTTCTTTAGTCCAAATACTCCTGCTGTATCCAGAACTGAAGTGTGTGAACAACTACATATTGACACTGAACCATTGTCTGATAAATATTTGGGCCTTCCAGCATTAGTAGGGGCTGATAGAAGTGACTGTTTCAGGCACTTTATTGAGAGGATTAAAGAAAGATTAATGGGATGGATGGAGAAACAACTGTCTACTAGTGGTAAGGAGATTTTACTAAAATCAGTGGCACAAGCGATCCCTATGTTTGCCATGTCTGTGTTCAGCATCCCTAAAATAATTTGCAAGGAAATAACTGATTTAGTTTCCCAGTTCTGGTCGGGTGATGATGAGGAACATAATAGGATGCATTGGTACTCTTGGTGGAAACTCTGCTATCCTAAAGCCGAGGGAAGAATGGGCTTCAGAGATTTATATTCCTTCAACTTAGCATTGTTATCAAAGCAGTGCAGGAGGATTATTACAAACCCCGACTTATTATGTGCTAGAATTCTAAAAGTGAAGTACGTCCCTAACAACAGCCTTTTACAAGGAACCCTTAAAAATGGTTCTTCCTTTACATGGCAAAGTATTATGAAGGGACTAGAAACCTTCAAGTTGGGGTACATATGGAGGACTGATACAGGAGGAAATGTTCATATATGGAGAGATCCCTGGATTCCATTAAGTCCGGATAGGAAGGTCATTACAGCTAGGGGACACACAATCCTAGCTACAGTTGATGAACTCACCGATCCTAATGCAAACACATGGGATGAAGATCTGATTAGCTCCATCTTTAACCCAGTTGATACAAGGAGAATACTTCAGATTCCATTGAGCTATGGCGCTTTCGATGATTTTATCGCTTGGCATCCTGACCGGAAGGGTATATTCTCAGTCAGACCATCATACCGGGTGCAATGGACTCAAACTTTTCAGCGCAATGCAAATGTGCTGGAGAGGCCGAGCGGGTCCTGTTCTCAGGCGGTGTGGAGTGTATTGTGGAAGCTGAACATCCCATGGAAAATACAAATTTTCTACTGGCGTGCGTTACATGGAACTATGCCTCTAAAATCCATACTCCATAACCGGCACGTGGGTTCGATGGGAGCATGCCCGATCTGTCATCAGGGTGTAGAGGATGTGTGGCATCTGCTGTTTGAGTGCACTCATGCAAGGGATTTATGGAGTCGGCTGGGTGTTCTGGACAGAGTGGACGAGGCAAGGAGAGTAGACCGGTCTGGATCGGTCATTTTGGAACATATCCTTCTTGCACCAGATAGTCCAGCTCTCATTAAACCGAATCTGGATGTTAAACAAATCATAGCAGTGGGTGGTTAGTATCTTTGGTGGATCCGAAGACAACACACGCTTGATGAGACTCCTCCACCTCCCATGAGGTGGTCTGTTCTGGCAATTGCTAATAATTATCATATTTTTTTTGAACATCAGTACAGACACAAGCGCTCATATACACGCGCATACACTCACCCCTATGAACGCACATACGCACACCCTACCCCTATGAGCGCCTCCGAATGACTGAGCCGGCATATCATCTTGAGAATTACGAAGTCACCGTAGGCACCTCGTCATCGACGAGAACGTCTCCTCCCACTGAATGCGCATCACCGGAAATCCTGAAATAAATCCAGGAATAATTGCGAGCACCGGGATTTGAACCCTGGTGGGCTGGGATACCACAGTCCCTCTAACCACCCAACCACAGGTTGGTTCACTAATGATTATCATGTTGCTAATTCCAAGAGTGTGGTACTACTACAACGATGGAAAAAAAATCGGACCCAAAGTATGTCAAGCTCAACATTGACGCCTCATTCCATCCTGATGTTGGAGAAGGGGCAACAGCGGCGGTGATTCGGGATGCTAAAGGAAATTTTCTAGCTGCACAATGCAAATTCATTTCATATGCAGCAGATGTGGTTAATGTGGAGGCAATGGCAATGTGAGATGGACTGGCGCTTGCTAATTCCTTAGGTATGCCGCGGGTGGAAGCGGAATCAGACTCTATGATTGTCGTTGATGCGTGTGTGGGACACACAACATGAGATGCAAATTCAGCAATGTTCGCATAATGTGTTGATATTTCTTCTTCTATTAGGAAGGTCGTCTTTAAACATTGTTATCGTGATTGTAACGAAGCGGTGCATCTGCCACCTCCACCGCTGCGGGGCGTCTCCTTCCTCCTCCTCCACGTGAGATGGGGCGGCGCGGGCTGCCCCTCCGTGGGCGGACGCGGTGCGGGCGCGGGGCACCGCGGCGCGGCGGCGCGTGGCGTTGCGTGGCCGGCTGCGCGGTGGGGCGCGTTTTGCCGCGGTGGCCGATCCGCCCGGCAGACGGCGCGGGCTGCGGGCGGCGTGGGCGGCAGCTGGGGCTCGGCTTCGGGCTGCCGGCGGCTGCGCTGATTTCCTCTCCGTCGCGGGCGTGCGGCGGTGGTGCGGTTCGGCCGATGGCGGTCCGGCGACCTGGTGGTGGTGGCCGGCGGTGCGCGTGGGGGTGGTGCTTTCACTTGACGGCTCTCTGCGCGAGGAGGCAAGGGAGCGGCTTGGACAGGGGCGGCGGCGTCGACGGCGTGCCAGCTGCAGCGCGAAGGCGGGAACTTTACGGGCCTCGGAGATCCCGGCCGGGCCTGTGCGACCACGGGCCTGGTATGTTCCTGCTATTGCGTCCGGTCAGCTACCGGCTTCGACGGTGGAGGTGGGGCCCTCCCGCGTGCCGACGGTGCTGCTGCCCTAGTCCCGGCTCCTATTCTTCCTTGTGCGGACCATGCTTCACGGTGCCGTGGTGAGACGGTGTGGGAAGCTTCGTGACCGGGTTGGCGCAGGGTAAGGGTATGTGTGGTGGCGAGCTCTGGAGTGCCTAAGGTGGAGGTTGGGATCGGGAGAAATCCATGTTGGTTTGGCCGACACCGATGCGGTGGCGCTTGTGGGTACCGCCTGACCTTCCTGGAGGGCGTCGGGGCTACCCTTCCTCTCTCCTCACAGCGTACCGGGGAAACCCTTGGCAGCAGCGTCGTCATCGTCGCGTCCCTCCTTGAAGGTGCTGATTGGTACCGGTGCTTCGGAGGCTCGGTGGTTGGTGGGCGTTCTTCGGTGGGTGCAGCGGCCACGAGGCTTCTTCGTTTTGTCGATCTGCCGTTGTTGGCATTTGTTTCTTTTGTATTTTCTTTTCTTTTCTTTTGGGCGTGACTGTGCTGCTTCCGCCCCAGCACCTATCGTGAGATGTATCGGTTGGTTGCTTTGTATACAAAGCAGGGAAACTCTTTTTCAGTAAAAAAACAAAAACGTGCACGTAGCGGCATCCTGCACGTGGCTCGTGATAGTGTTGAGCGGGAAGCCAGAGCAGGCGCACCCCGACGATTCAGCAAGTTCGAGGAGGGTCTGCTTTTTGGGAGACCTTGTCGGCCTCGTCAATGTATACACGTACGATGCCGGGGAGCTCAGCAAGGTGTTGGACGAGCGCGCGCTGGAGCCTATATATGCATGCATGTACGTGACTGTATAATAACGCATGCATAAATTCTGGTTTAGTACTCTCTCCGTTTCTAAATATATAAGCCATCTCAGAGATTCCAGTATGGACTACATCAAAATGAGTGAATCTGCACTCTAAAATACGTCTATATATATCGGTATGTTGTCTGTATTAAAAGTAGTGAGCACTATGTATTTTATGTTCACGAAACAGTTTTGCTAAGTCTTAATCGACTGAGACTACTGAGACTTCGCTATGTCTCAGTCGATTCTATATTCCTTTGATTTTGCATGGGGATTCATACAATTTTTTTATTTTCAGTCTTTTCTATTTTCTTCTTATACTATGTCACTTACTGAGACTTGGTTAAGTCTCAGACTGAGACTAAGCCACACCCTTTGCGAAAAGGTCTAAAGTCATACATATATCAGTTATCACAAGTCCTTACAAATACACCCTTACAAAAAATAGATATTTATTCAGAATATTTGGGGTGCCGAAATATTCTACCACCCGCATCCATCGGTGGTGCACCGTGAGCATAGCTCGATGCCGCCTCTAGGCCTCCCCCACGACAGAGCAAGTTTTTGAAACCTAGGAGTTTGTAGAAGCAACGGCGTAAAGCCATCGATGCAGACCACAAACACTGGTGATAAAAACCGAACCTCGATGGCGAGATCCGATCTGTTGTTGCGGCCCGACCTTTCACGACACACCACCACCACTAGCAGTAACCTCTCGCCCGCGCACATGATGTGCACGAAATAGAGGGTTTGAACCTTGCGGCTCAGCACGCAAAAACAGAATCTCGATGACGGTACTCACGCGCAAAACAATTTCCTCGCAGAGAAATTGCAACACAGAGGTTTTCTAAAGCTTCCTCCAAAACTTAGGGATTTTTAGACAGCTTTCCCCAAAACTCGATACGGGTATTTACCCTAAAAACACATCGTGTTTATTATCAAAACATCACCTCCTCTTGAAACGGACGCACCTAAACTATATATAATGGTTGTGGAAACAACCGACTCAAACTTGTAGTTGCCTTTTACATCTCGGCAAGAAAATACTAACTACCTAAAATAACTAAACTGTAGATACAATGGACTCTTAACTTGTGGCGTGTGACCCGTATCTTCTGTGTAGTCCGGCCCGCCCCCAGCCTGTTGCACATAAGGATAGGTAATGCCACGATCCAGCCATCTTGATTACGTCTTTAATATTTTCCTTACGAGGCAGGTGTAAAAAGAAAAAAAATTCAATCTGCACCTCCTCCTCTTTAAACCAATATATGGACTCTCCATATCTAATTTCCTCTCGTAAGACATGTGATCGAAACTAGCAAACTTGGTATTTTCTTTCTGAATAAACGTTGGAAAATTATCTATTCTTCCTCCTGAATCAAACGTGCTTGTGTCGTCCCGGCATGCACACACATGTAACTCTTGCTAGGAACATGCACGTTCAACATCCTCAATTCCTCTTCGTTGTATGAGTACGTCTCCATCAAAGCCTTGGTATGCATGTATGTAATTTGTACTAGAGCTGCGAAATTCTCTGGGTAATTCTCACGAAAACTAATATATTTTGGTACATACACATCTCTGCCCTCTAAACTATCGACCCGCGGAACAATTCCAATGGAAACACTCACATTAGTCGTGACCATATCAACTGGTGGCCCCGATCCAAGAAACAAATCGTCGCCCCAGAGGAAAAACACCCAATAAGGACATGTAGAAACTCCAAAGACCACATAGACCACAAATGCCGGCTAAATACAGATGGATCAACGAAAAAACAAACCGACCGGGTCCCAGGAGACCCGCCGGAGAGACAGCTCCACACGGCCTTCGCTGACGAAACACACACCAATGAAATAGGGATGAGGCGGAGAGAACATTATTCCTATCCTGGGGCAACACCATTGTTCTGTCGCCCCAAACCAAACACAAAGGCCACCAAAAGAAAGCCTGAAAATATCACCCACACCGTTGTATGACAGGTCCGAGTATAATGTTTAGATCGCTGCCATACAAAATCGTGGACTGTGCCCTCTTTTTTTATGATCCATGCAAACTTCCACCTTCTTCTTAATATGCTTCAAGAATAGCATCACATCGTCGGCAAAATATTGATAGGCGATGTGCCAATCTCCTAGAACCCAATGAGGAGGTCATACCATGGCTCCCTGCATACCTTAACATTTATGCATCACCACCATGACGAGGATGAAGATCATGGGCGAGAGGGGGTCCCCTTGTCGCAAGCCACTAGTGCAAACCAGCGTTGATCTCGAAGTGCCGTTCACAAGAACCCTCGTAGTGCCCGAGGCCAACAGACCACACATCCATGAAATCCACCTCGATCCAAACCCCCACTTGCCAAAAACTTGTAATTGGAATGACCAATCCACCATGTCAAATTATTAGTATATGTCCAACTTAACCAGGCATGACAACTTGAATAGTGCGTGCAACCGTCTTACCATACCTTGCACCAACATGAAGTTGTCTGGCAAGGCCTTTCTTTAGACAGTGCACTTTGATGCAATCCCACAACCGCCGGCAACTCCACTGCAATTCTATTGTCCAATATTTTCTTCAATATTTTAACGTCGCCATGCTCCAAGCTCACTAGCATGTAATCTTTCAGCTCCATGTCCCCATTTTCCTTTGGTCAGAGAACAATTAGGGCTTTATTGATGCTTCCAAGCCCACACAAATCACCCCGTGAATAATAGTCCACTGCACGCATGGAGTCCCCTTGATGACAACCCAAGAAGACTTATAGAACCTTCCGGTGAAGCCGTCCGACCTAGGTGCCTTATCTGGAGGGTGGTCCTTAACCACTGCCCAAACTTCATATTTAGTAATTGGTGCCTCCAAGTGCACAAGAACGTGTGATGGAATCTCCAGGGTATCCAAATCAACCGCGAATGTTGGATTTCTGGTTGTGCCCAATAAGGCGGAATAGAACGCATCCACGGCCTTCAACAACTCCTCCCGTCCCGAGACAATTACCGCATCCACCTAAAGCTGCGGGATCGCGTTCTGGCGGCATCATTATTGGCGTGATGATGGAGGAATCACATGCTTGCTTCCCCTTCCTTGAGCCATATCAACCCAGATCTCAACCTTGCCATATTACGTCAAGCGAGATCAACCCGAGAAGCTTCTGCTTAAGAGTGCATCATCGCCCCACCTCGTCGTGGGATAACACCCTAGATTCCATGGCCACGTCAAGCCGAAATATAACTTCAATGGCCACCAAAATTTGTAATTTGACATTGCCAATCAACTTGGAGCTCCATCTCATGAGGGCCTTGGATGTGCCCAACATCTTATTATGTTGCACTTTGAACGGGTTCCCCATCCAAGGGACCGAATCCCAAGCCGCCTAAACCGTCTCCATAAAACCCTCAGCCTTCGGCCAATAACTTTCTAAAAAAACCTCCTGGCCATATGCATGCTCGCGTCAAAATAAAAAAAAGCAATGAGTAGTGATCCGAGGTCATAGTGCTAATAGCCGAGAGGAAGCTGGAGGGGAATAGAGCCTCTCACGAGCTAGTAGAGAAAATGCGGTCCAGCTTGTACAGAGTGACCTGCTCCCTCTCACCAGTCCACGTATACCGACAATTGTTCAAATACATGTCCTTCAGCTCTAAGGAGTTCAAAAATCACAGGAAGTGATCCATCATCCTTCAGTTGACGTTCCCATTGCCCCTGTCCGTTCCATCAATGATTTTGTTAAAATCCCCCACTATCAACCAATGCCCCCACATGGAGGTCTCTAACCTCCTCAATTTTAGTATGAAACCTATTGTGACCACAAGTAACTTGTAATACAACCCTAGTGCATAAGTGATTTCAAATCATTTTCTGGCAATCGTTCTCTAACCACTACAAGAATTTCACCCTACGCCGAGTGCCAAAAAGACTCGACGAAGGGCCAAATAAACTCGGCAAAGTCTTTGCCGAGAAATGTACTCGGAAAAGACTACTCGGTGCACACCTATGAGGAAAACGGAATTTTGCCGAGGGCCAACCGTCGGGCACTCGGCAAGCTGTTGGCCGAGAACCAAACAGTGCCTCTCGGCAAAATAAAGTGGCTTCATGGCCGTTGGTTCCGTCAGGTCTTTGCTGAGAGCTTCCACTCGGCAAACATGTGCACATTGTCCAGATCCACCACTCGGCTTAATTGAACAAGCAGCTCCAATAACTCTCCTTTGCCGAGTACCTTTATCGGCCACGGATGTGAGGAAGACGAGCGTGATGCATGCGTGGCCAATTCCCATCATGGCGATCGAGCTGTGTCGGCTTTCTCAGCCTCACCAGTTACTACAGAAAATTCGTCCTCCACTATGGCATCACCACAAGCTGCTCACCTAGTTGCTGAAAAAGAATGGGTCCACTGGGACGAGCAGGCATATGCCACCTTTGAGCTACTCAAGTAAGCCATGGTGTGCATGTCAGTGCTCGGCTTGCTAGACTTCTGCCATCCGTTCTCCATCGAGATAGACGACTGCCACACCAGCATGGGCAACGTGCTCGTCATCCAATGCATACAATAGCAAGGCATTGGGCATCAAGAATCATAAGGTCTCCACTTATGAGAAGGGATTCTTGGTGGTGATGATGGTCGTTGACAAGTGTGGCGTGTACCTGCAAAGAGGACCCTTCCAGATCGTCCCTAACCACAATAGTCTTTGCATGCTTGGCGACCAACAACTCGACCACGAGCTACAAACACAAGGCGATGTGGAAACTAGTTGGACTACAGTTCACCTTCAGGTACAAGCGGGATGTGAGGAACAGCACCGCGGAGGCGCTCTTACTCTGTCAGCCGTAGTGGCTAGTGGAGGTGGCCAATTCCTACTACTAAACTGATCCTGAAACATCGGAGCTGCTCGCTCACCTCACGCTCCACAGCACCGACGAGCACGGGCACGTACTACGAGATGGCATGATCCGACAACAGGGTCGGCTATAGATTGACGCCAAACGGTGCTCTAGACAGAACTCATCTCGGTGCTGCACAATAGCGCCATCGACGGCCACTCTGGCAACACGGCTGTTAGCGCTGCCTCTCCTCGCAACGCTTCTTCCTCTCAATGCTCTCTTGTGATTCTCACGAACACACACCTATGGAAGAAACCCATAAAACACACACACACACACACACACACACACACACACACACACACACACACACATATGTACAAGGAAGACCCCAAATTCATTGCGCTGAGGCTTCCCTTGTAATCACAACCACTACATGTTTTCCTCTACCCTCACGGCCTCATTTCTTTCCTTACTCAATAGAAGTATTTATACACAGGATTAGGCAATCCTGCCATGCAACTCACGCCACTACTTCTATCCACTATCTGCATGCATTAACCACTAACAACCTACCCACGTACAAAGCCATACAATGCCTTCTGGGATCTCTTCATATCCACTTGACTCGCACAGTCGCACTGCTAAGAACATCATCGACTTAAGCAAAATTACATGTGGATAATTAACTAAACGTCCAGCGTGCATGGTGACTACTTTACTATTTCCAATGGACCTAACCGTGCATCCTTACAATGCACCCTTTGCTACTTTAACAGTCTAACTAACTTGGCCAAATCATTCGACAACTAACCCACTAATTCGAAACCTAAGTCAAGAATGATGCCTTACTCAGTAAATGGCTGTTCAAATTACTTATTGAGGAGGGAGTTTGGCAAACCCTTCTGCGCAATAAATATCTTGCCCAAAAAGTGGTGTCCTAAGCATTTTGGACCCAAGGGACTCGCATTTTTTGTCTGGCCTGATGGCGGCAAAAAAAACATCCCTTTCATGTTGGGTCTTTCGCGAAAAAGGATGGCTCAGAGAATGTTTCTCGGAGGATAAGTTGTTGGGAACCGCCACTCTTCGGGAACAATATCCAGCCTTGTATCGCATTGTCCGCGGTAAGACTGATACCCTTGCGCAGGTGCTCAGCTCCTCCCCTACGGATGTTTCATTACGAAAGGATCTAGTTGGCCCCCATCTTACGTCATGGCAACATATGTTATCCCATTTGGATTCAGTTAACCTGACATCTGGACGGGATGTATTTCATTAGATTCTCACGACATCCAGGTCATTTAGAGTTGACTCTATGTATCATGCCCTCATGCACTAAGAGATTCCAGTGGATAATAATAATAATAATAATAAAATATGAAGGTTGAAGATACCTTTGAAAATCAGGATTTTTATGTGGTATCTTCGTAAGGGAGTTTCACTAACTAAAGACAATCTCGCCTGTCGCAACTGGCATGGAAGTAAGAAGTGTAGTTTTTGTACTCACGATGAGACAATTAAACACCTATTCTTCCAATGCAAGTTTGCGTGTTCTACATGATCAATCATCCATATAGCGTCCAATATGTATCCATCGACAAGTGTTGACAATATATATGGTCATTGGCTTGACGGCATATCAAATAGGTTCTGCACGCTAATAAGGGTCGGAGCGTTTGCCTTATTATGGTCATGGCTTTGTCCATGTAGAAATGACATTAATGGTAAAACACCTTCAGCTTTGCAGGTTATTTGCCATTGTATGCACTTGCTTCGCATGTGGTCTATGTTGCACCGAGTAGAGTATGAAGTGTTGAAGACGGTGTATTATGAGGTTGGAGCGAGTGGTCAGGGAGGTTTTTACTAAACATAGTTCGCAACATAATCTTCGGTTCGGTCCACGTCCTCCTTCGACATAGGCATAGCTCGGTCTCATAGGACTTTACTGGTGCCAATATGTCATTTCGTTTATTTATTTATTTTTGTCAAACTTGTTTCCATTGGCTGTGTGCATCCTAGTTAGGTAAAGGCCGGGTTTCGCCCAGTATGACTATATCCGCTGGATGCTATATTTTGAGATAATAGAAGCGCTCTTTATCAGGAAAAATCCACTAATTCTTGCACTAACATGATACGCACACATGCATATACACACACGTCAAGATTAATTCCAACAGCGTCGACGTACCACCATGTCCGCAAGCTGTTCACGTGGGCAGGCCTCAAAAGCACCCTGGAAGAGTTCGTGTGTCAACTATCAATATGCCAAGCACGATCACCACCACCCAACACGCAAGCTCCAATCCCTGCCTATCCCATGGAGCCATGGCGTGATCTCACCATGGACGTCATCGAGGGCCTTCCCAAGTCCAAAGGCTGTGACTTCATCGTCGTAATTGTCGACCGACTCACGAAGTACGCACACTTGTGCCGTTACGGCATCCATTCAATGCCGTGCACGTCGCCCGCGCCTATTAGGAGAATATCAACAAATTTCATAGCGTCTCGCATTCGATTGTCTCCGTCAGGGTGTTCACCAGCGCCATGTGGCGGAAGCTGCTCTGTCCCACAACATACCATACCTAGACTAACGGACGAAGCGGGCGTGTAAACCAGTGTTTGGAGATGTACTTGCGGTGCACCGTTCGACCACCCGAAGCAATGGGACAAGTGGGTACGGGCGGCTGAATTCTGGTACAGTTCCATGTACCACTCCTCTCTTAATTGCACTCCCTTCAAGGCTTTGTATGGCAAGGATCCCAATCTGGGCCGTCTTCCCCAATCGAGTGGCACCCGGTCAGTGAACGTCGCCACCGGCCACCTCAACTAGGCAACCCACTTAAAGATGTTGCACGCCTAGCTCACGCGCGCCGAATCGTGATTCAAGAAGAAAGCTGAAAGTGCTAGTTATCGACTAGAGGGGGGGGGGTGAATAGGCGATTTTTATCAAAGTCTTCAAAACTTGGAAGTTTCGAAGACAAACAATAGAAATGACCTAATTGATATGCAGCGGAAGATAAACTACAACAAGCAAGCCATAGTCAAGTATGCAATAATGTGAACGTACAAAGACTAATAGCAGCTAGGTAGTAAGGATCAGGATGGAAGATAGTATGAAGCCAATCAACGATAGTAGTCAAGCAATGAAGTCAAACAGATAAGACAAATAAGCAATGACTTCACGAAGACAAACTCAAAGTAAAGGAGGGAAGGGATAGAACCAGTCACTTGTTGAAGACACAGGATTTGTTGGACCAGTTCCAGTTGATGTGACAACTGTACGTCTGGTTAGGGAGGCTGAGATTCAACTCAGAAGACCGCGTCTTCACCTTATTCCCCTTGAGCTAAGGACACACAGTCCTCGCCCAATCACTCTGGTAAGTCTTCAAGGTAGACTTCCGAACCTTCACAGACTTCATTCACCGGCAATCCACAATGACTCTTGGATGCTCAGAACGCGACGCCTAACCGGCTGGAGGATACACAGTCCTCAAGTGTAATAAGTCTTCAGGTCACACAGACAGAAAGACTTCAGTGATGCCTAACACTCTTTGGCTCTGGGTGTTTGGGCTTTGTCCTCGCAAGGATTTCTCTCTCAAAGGCTTCGAGGTGGGTTGCTCTCAAAACGACAAAAGCCGTAAACTAACTCTGAGCAGCCACCAATTTATGGTGTAGGGGGTGGGCTATTTATAGCCACAAGGCAACCCGACCTGATATGTCCGAAATGACCCTGGGTCACTAAGGAACTGACACGTGTTCCAACAGTCAGATTTCAAACACACACGGCAACTTTACTTGGGCTACAAGCAAAGCTGACTCATCCAGCTCTGGATAAGATTTGCTCTCATTGTCTTCGCTCGAAGACATAGGATTTGGGTTGAGCATCACTTCAGTCACTCTGACTTTGTTCACTTGGACCCCACTTAACAGTACGGTGGTTCCTATGACTCAACAAAGAAGAAAAGGAAACAATGAAACAACACAGTCTTCGCGCTCCATAGTCTTCGCTCAATGTCTTTTCATGTCATAGTCTTCACTGTGAATATCTTCACACACCACCATTGTCTTCAATGTCTTCATACATTTTTAGGGGTCATCTCCGGTAGGTAAACCGAATCAATGAGGGACACTACCTGCGTTATCCTGCAATTCTCACAAACGCATTAGTCCCTCAACCAACTTTGTCGTCAATACTCCAAAACCAACTAGGGGTGGCACTAGATGCACTTACAATCTCCCCCTTTTTGGTGATTGATGACAAACTGGTTGAAGTTTTCAACGGGAATAAAGTATGTGAAATTGTAAAGGATAGGGTATTGTCTTCATAAGTGGCAAGGGCTCCCCCTGAAGATGTGCATATAAGTAATTTGCTTTTGGAATGCAAATGCACATGGCAGGTTGTACTTGTGGAGATCCTCTTCAACTTATGAAGATAATTCATCATGCATGAAATGATATAACTTAAAGAATGACATGCATAATGGAAAATGGACGTCTGCAGAATGATCTAAGTGCGGAATGATCTAAGTGCGGAAGTTATCATCGCACATGAAAGAGCAAATAAGTAGCAGACGACCATCGAGTTTAAGTGTTACAACTCAACGAACGAAATGTATCAAAAGCAAGAGTTGTAACCACTAGGCAAAATATAAAGCAACCGCCCATATGAACCCGCTTGAAGACTATCAAACTCATACGCTTCTCCCCCTTTTGTCAGTAATGACCAAAAAGGTTTGAAGACATAGAGCATCTACTCGTCCTCATGAGGAGTAGTTGAAGCAGCAGGGTTGTCGTTATCGTTTGGCGGTGCAGACGAACTTGGTGCAGTGTCGATGCGTGCAGAAGTAGGGGGTGGTGAAGTAGCATCGTCTTCATCATCGATCACATTTGCATTCACGGTTGCCGCGGAGGAAGAATAGTCAGAGTCTTCAAGGGATGGAGTTCGTCGTAGGACAGCATTCCGTGGAGGAGTGGAGTCAAACTTGAATCATTCAGTGAAGCCATCGTCTTGAAGATCTGCTTCAGCACTGAGCAGGGTCAAACTCTTCCATGATCGCCGACAGGTTTCGTGAGTGACAAATGCATTCTTGGTGGCAAGATTTCGAATGCGATTTACATCCACCAAGAGACTTTGCATCTGACGCTTGAGCCAAAAATGATGCTTATCCTGTTTCTGATGCAGAGCCACAAGAAGTTCTCGGTCATTTAGGACCCGAGAGCGCTTCTTTGGCCTTTGAGCAATTGTGCTCTCAGTAGCTTCAGTTGGCGCACGATGAGGCAGACGAGTGTTTCCAGCCATCGGATAGACACGAGTGACAGCTCGGACTCCTTCCATAGGCTGAGTGAAGCTTTGATGTTCAGCATTTTGAAGACAAAGAGGCTTCTTCGCAGGCTCAGGGTATATGGCTTCAACTGACATATCAACCTCTGGTAGAAAGATCACATGATTGCGAGCAGAGGGCTGATAGTTGACAGCAGAGTGTTGCTTGATGAGGCGCATGACCCATGGAGCATAGAATTTCAGGCCAAAAAGGTCAGATCCAGATGCAGCCAGTTGCCTGAGGAAGAAATCTTGTGCATTGAAGTTGATGCCATTGAGGATGTAAAAGACCAATGTCTTCATGGCTCCTTCAAGTTTTGCAGCTGATGAATGTCCTTTGATAGGCCATAGAGTCCGCCTGATGATGTGATATATGGTGCACGGCAGATACTCAAGGTCATCAACAAAGAACTCCTTTGGGTATTCAGCGTCATGTGGCAATGGCTTCATCATGCTCAACATCTGACTCATGTTGGGTTCAGGCTTATGGAAGATGCTCTCCAGTGCATTGCGGTGGTTTTGACAACCAGGTTCGTATAGCTCTCTAGGAGTGGATAGGCCTGTGAGCTCAATGATGTCAAGAGCTTTGGCTTCATGATGAACATTTCCGGTCATCCACTCGAGAATCCATGTTTTTGTATCCCTGTTGTAGCCGCGAATGTGGAGGGTAGCATAGAATTGAAGCAAAAGTTCTTCATTCCAATGTTCTTTGTCTGTCACAAAGCTGAGCAGACCTGCATCACGAAAGCAGTCAAGTGCTTCTTCTAAGCATGGCAGTCCAGCAATGGCTTCAGTGTCGAGGCGCATATGAGGGAAAATGCGCCCTTGATCATACAGAACGCAGGAGTAATAGCTTCGCTGCTGATGACTCCAGAAACGATCAGATGATATTCTTGGCCTTGAGTAGGGGTTCTTTGAGCTGTCAAAGAAGGTGTTGTGGCTTTTTAAGCCATTTGCATTGAAGGACCCGACAGATGTGGCAATACCTGGAAACCTTGGCAGTCTTGGCTTTGGTTTCTGTACCTGAGGCCTATGCTCAATGTGATAATCAAACTGAGGACCAGAGACAGTAGGCGGAGGGACCAGAACGGGCCATCTTACTGTGATTAGCTCGCCATGGTTGTATGCTGACTCAATTGTATAGGGCCTTGGTGGCGGAACAGGAGCAGTGGCAGCAACTGTGGCTTCAGGCTGCACAACAGAAGCTTCAGGAGCAGTTGCAGCATTGACTTCAGTCATGTTGCTTGGTGCAGGCTCCACATTAGCTTCAGCCATGACTATGTCATTGGCTTCATTTGTGTTGGTGGTGGCAGCCTCAACGGTTTCAACCTCCACTTGTTGAGCTGGAGGGTCTGGTACGGACACATTCACTTCAGGAACAGCTTCTTCAGGAATGGGGGGAGTAGGGACACGATCTTCGTGATGTTCCTCATCGGCTGATGCAGCCGGATTATCTTCAGCAGCTTGGGCTTCAGACACAGAGACATTCACAGGTGGAGTGGCTTCTGAAAACACTTGACATGCAACAGGTTGGTGGTGCACTTCTCCTTCTGGAACGCTCGGAAGAGGGACTTGAGGACCTTGGTCCTTTGCGAAGCCTTTGTAATACAGGCGACGCCTTTGGAGATGGAGTATGCAGGCCATCATCCTCTTCAACTTGCACAGATGATGTGACTTGTTGTTGTTGGGGAGTACTGGGGGAGTCTTGTTGTTGCGGGCGATCAGCCCATGATGCATCCTGAGCAATTGGCGCCAGAGGACGACCAATGCTGATGATTTCGCTGTTCGTGAGAACAGGCGATGATACCATGTTGTGTTCAATCTGAGGAAGAACTTCATCATCTTCAACATTGTCATGGTGACCAATGTCTTCAGCAGCGATGGGATCAGCTGCTGGAATGTCTTCAGCTTCATGAGCCTCTATGGAAGTAGCGTCATGAACAATCATTCGTAGTTCTTGATTTGCAGATGCAGGGCGAACCACTGAGATAGGTTCAACAACAAGGGGCTCTATGGGAGCAGCCCGATTCTTCTTGGTTTTGCGCTTCTTCTTGGAGGGAGCAGCATCAGAGGCTTTTGAGGGTTTCCGTTTCCTGGCTTCAGCCTCTGCAGCCCTCGTCTTCTTCTGTTCTGAAGCGGTTCACAGGGCCTTTGGCTTCGAGCCGGTCATGCTTCTTGGGAAGACTATGCGAGGTTCATCCTGCCTTGAAGGTGCAGGTTGGATAATTGAAAGTGCTAGTTATCGACTAGAGGGGGGTGAATAGGTGATTTTTATGAAAGTCTTCAAAACATGGAAGTTTCGAAGACAAAACAATAGAAACAACCTAATTGATATGCAGCGGAAGATAAACTACAACAAGCAAGCCACAATCAAATATGCAATAGTATTAACGTTCGAAGATTAATAGCAACTAGGTAGTAGGATCAGGATGGAAGATAGTATGAAGCCAATCAACAATAGTAGCCAAACAATGAAGTCAATCAGATAAGATGATAAGCAATGACTTCACGAAGACAAACTCAAAGTAAAGGAGGGAAGAGATAGAACCAGTCACTTGTTGAAGACACAGGATTTGTTGAACCAGTTCGAGTTGCTGTGACAACTGTACGTCTGGTTGGAGCGGCTGAGTATTTAAACTCGAGGACACACAGTCCCGGACACCCAGTCGCTAAGCACGCAACTCAGGACACCAAGTCCTCACCGTATTCTCCTTGAACTAAGGACACACAGTCCTCGCCCAATCACTCTGGTAAGTCTTCAAGGTAGACTTCCAAACCTTCACAGACTTCGTTCACCCAGCAATCCACAATGTCTCTTGGATTGTCAGAACGCGACGCCTAACCGGCTGGAGGATACACAGTACTCAAGTCGTAAGACATGTGATCGAAACTAGCAAACTTGGTATTTTCTTTCCGAATAAACGTTGGAAAATTATCTATTCTTCCTCCTGAATCAAACGTGCTTGTGTCGTCCCGGCATGCACACACATGTAACTCTTGCTAGGAACATGCACGTTCAACATCCTCAATTCCTCTTCGTTGTATGAGTACGTCTCCATCAAAGCCTTGGTATGCATGTATGTAATTTGTACTAGAGCTGCGAAATTCTCTGGGTAATTCTCACGAAAACTAATATATTTTGGTACATACACATCTCTGCCCTCTAAACTATCGACCCGCGGAACAATTCCAATGGAAACACTCACATTAGTCGTGACCATATCAACTGGTGGCCCCGATCCAAGAAACAAATCGTCGCCCCAGAGGAAAAACACCCAATAAGGACATGTAGAAACTCCAAAGACCACATAGACCACAAATGCCGGCTAAATACAGATGGATCAACGAAAAAACAAACCGACCGGGTCCCAGGAGACCCGCCGGAGAGACAGCTCCACACGGCCTTCGCTGACGAAACACACACCAATGAAATAGGGATGAGGCGGAGAGAACATTATTCCTATCCTGGGGCAACACCATTGTTCTGTCGCCCCAAACCAAACACAAAGGCCACCAAAAGAAAGCCTGAAAATATCACCCACACCGTTGTATGACAGGTCCGAGTATAATGTTTAGATCGCTGCCATACAAAATCGTGGACTGTGCCCTCTTTTTTTATGATCCATGCAAACTTCCACCTTCTTCTTAATATGCTTCAAGAATAGCATCACATCGTCGGCAAAATATTGATAGGCGATGTGCCAATCTCCTAGAACCCAATGAGGAGGTCATACCATGGCTCCCTGCATACCTTAACATTTAATGCATCACCACCATGACGAGGATGAAGATCATGGGCGAGAGGGGGTCCCCTTGTCGCAAGCCACTAGTGCAAACCAGCGTTGATCTCGAAGTGCCGTTCACAAGAACCCTTGTAGTGCCCGAGGCCAACAGACCACACATCCATGAAATCCACCTCGATCCAAACCCCCACTTGCCAAAAACTTGTAATTGGAATGACCAATCCACCATGTCAAATTATTAGTATATGTCCAACTTAACCAGGCATGACAACTTGAATAGTGCGTGCAACCGTCTTACCATACCTTGCACCAACATGAAGTTGTCTGGCAAGGCCTTTCTTTAGACAGTGCACTTTGATGCAATCCCACAACCGCCGGCAACTCCACTGCAATTCTATTGTCCAATATTTTCTTCAATATTTTAACGTCGCCATGCTCCAAGCTCACTAGCATGTAATCTTTCAGCTCCATATCCCCATTTTCCTTTGGTAAGAGAACAATTAGGGCTTTATTGATGCTTCCAAGCCCACACAAATCACCCCGTGAATAATAGTCCACTGCACGCATGGAGTCCCCTTGATGACAACCCAAGAAGACTTATGGAACCTTCCGGTGAAGCCGTCCGACCTAGGTGCCTTATCTGGAGGGTGGTCCTTAACCACTGCCCAAACTTCATATTTAGTAATTGGTGCCTCCAAGTGCACAAGAACGTGTGATGGAATCTCCAGGGTATCCATATCAACCGCGAATGTTGGATTTCTGGTTGTGCCCAATAAGGCGGAATAGAACGCATCCACGGCCTTCAACAACTCCTCCCGTCCCGAGACAATTACCGCATCCACCTAAAGCTGCGGGATCGCGTTCTGGCGGCATCATTATTGGCGTGATGATGGAGGAATCACATGCTTGCTTCCCCTTCCTTGAGCCATATCAACCCAGATCTCAACCTTGCCATATTACGCTCAAGCGAGATCAACCAGAGAAGCTTCTGCTTAAGAGTGCATCATCGCCCCACCTCGTCGTGGGATAACACCCTAGATTCCATGGCCACGTCAAGCCGAAATATAACTTCAATGGCCACCAAAATTTGTAATTTGACATTGCCAATCAACTTGGAGCTCCATCTCATGAGGGCCTTGGATGTGCCCAACATCTTATTATGTTGCACTTTGAACGGGTTCCCCATCCAAGGGACCGAATCCCAAGCCGCCTAAACCGTCTCCATAAAACCCTCAGCCTTCGGCCAATAACTTTCTAAAAAAACCTCCTGGCCATATGCATGCCCGCGTCAAAATAAAAAAAAAAGCAATGAGTAGTGATCCGAGGTCATAGTGCTAATAGCCGAGAGGAAGCTGGAGGGGAATAGAGCCTCTCACGAGCTAGTAGAGAAAATGCGGTCCAGCTTGTACAGAGTGACCTGCTCCCTCTCACCAGTCCACGTATACCGACAATTGTTCAAATACATGTCCTTCAGCTCTAAGGAGTTCAAAAATCACAGGAAGTGATCCATCATCCTTCAGTTGACGTTCCCATTGCTCCTGTCCGTTCCATCAATGATTTTGTTAAAATCCCCCACTATCAACCAATGCCCCCACATGGAGGTCTCTAACCTCCTCAATTTTAGTATGAAACCTATTGTGACCACAAGTAACTTGTAATACAACCCTAGTGCATAAGTGATTTCAAATCATTTTATGGCAATCGTTCTCTAACCACTACAAGAATTTCACCCTACGCCGAGTGCCAAAAAGACTCGACGAAGGGCCAAATAAACTCGGCAAAGTCTTTGCCGAGAAATGTACTCGGAAAAGACTACTCGGTGCACACCTATGAGGAAAACGGAATTTTGCCGAGGGCCAACCGTCGGGCACTCGGCAAGCTGTTGGCCGAGAACCAAACAGTGCCTCTCGGCAAAATAAAGTGGCTTCATGGCCGTTGGTTCCGTCAGGTCTTTGCTGAGAGCTTCCACTCGGCAAACATGTGCACATTGTCCAGATCCACCACTCGGCTTAATTGAACAAGCAGCTCCAATAACTCTCCTTTGCCGAGTACCTTTATCGGCCACGGATGTGAGGAAGACGAGCGTGATGCATGCGTGGCCAATTCCCATCATGGCGATCGAGCTGTGTCGGCTTTCTCAGCCTCACCAGTTACTACAGAAAATTCGTCCTCCACTATGGCATCACCACAAGCTGCTCACCTAGTTGCTGAAAAAGAATGGGTCCACTGGGACGAGCAGGCATATGCCACCTTTGAGCTACTCAAGTAAGCCATGGTGTGCATGTCAGTGCTCGGCTTGCTAGACTTCTGCCATCCGTTCTCCATCGAGATAGACGACTGCCACACCAGCATGGGCAACGTGCTCGTCATCCAATGCATACAATAGCAAGGCATTGGGCATCAAGAATCATAAGGTCTCCACTTATGAGAAGGGATTCTTGGTGGTGATGATGGTCGTTGACAAGTGTGGCGTGTACCTGCAAAGAGGACCCTTCCAGATCGTCCCTAACCACAATAGTCTTTGCATGCTTGGCGACCAACAACTCGACCACGAGCTACAAACACAAGGCGATGTGGAAACTAGTTGGACTACAGTTCACCTTCAGGTACAAGCGGGATGTGAGGAACAGCACCGCGGAGGCGCTCTTACTCTGTCAGCCGTAGTGGCTAGTGGAGGTGGCCAATTCCTACTACTAAACTGATCCTGAAACATCGGAGCTGCTCGCTCACCTCACGCTCCACAGCACCGACGAGCACGGGCACGTACTACGAGATGGCATGATCCGACAACAGGGTCGGCTATAGATTGACGCCAAACGGTGCTCTAGACAGAACTCATCTCGGTGCTGCACAATAGCGCCATCGACGGCCACTCTGGCAACACGGCTGTTAGCGCTGCCTCTCCTCGCAACGCTTCTTCCTCTCAATGCTCTCTTGTGATTCTCACGAACACACACCTATGGAAGAAACCCATAAAACACACACACACACACACACACACACACACACACACACACACACACACACACACATATGTACAAGGAAGACCCCAAATTCATTGCGCTGAGGCTTCCCTTGTAATCACAACCACTACATGTTTTCCTCTACCCTCACGGCCTCATTTCTTTCCTTACTCAATAGAAGTATTTATACACAGGATTAGGCAATCCTGCCATGCAACTCACGCCACTACTTCTATCCACTATCTGCATGCATTAACCACTAACAACCTACCCACGTACAAAGCCATACAATGCCTTCTGGGATCTCTTCATATCCACTTGACTCGCACAGTCGCACTGCTAAGAACATCATCGACTTAAGCAAAATTACATGTGGATAATTAACTAAACGTCCAGCGTGCATGGTGACTACTTTACTATTTCCAATGGACCTAACCGTGCATCCTTACAATGCACCCTTTGCTACTTTAACAGTCTAACTAACTTGGCCAAATCATTCGACAACTAACCCACTAATTCGAAACCTAAGTCAAGAATGATGCCTTACTCAGTAAATGGCTGTTCAAATTACTTATTGAGGAGGGAGTTTGGCAAACCCTTCTGCGCAATAAATATCTTGGCCAAAAAGTGGTGTCCTAAGCATTTTGGACCCAAGGGACTCGCATTTTTTGTCTGGCCTGATGGCGGCAAAAAAACATCCCTTTCATGTTGGGTCTTTCGCGAAAAAGGATGGCTCAGAGAATGTTTCTCGGAGGATAAGTTGTTGGGAACCGCCACTCTTCGGGAACAATATCCAGCCTTGTATCGCATTGTCCGCGGTAAGACTGATACCCTTGCGCAGGTGCTCAGCTCCTCCCCTACGGATGTTTCATTACAAAAGGATCTAGTTGGCCCCCATCTTACGTCATGGCAACATATGTTATCCCATTTGGATTCAGTTAACCTGACATCTGGACGGGATGTATTTCATTAGATTCTCACGACATCCAGGTCATTTAGAGTTGACTCTATGTATCATGCCCTCATGCACTAAGAGATTCCAGTGGATAATAATAATAATAATAATAAAATATGAAGGTTGAAGATACCTTTGAAAATCAGGATTTTTATGTGGTATCTTCGTAAGGGAGTTTCACTAACTAAAGACAATCTCGCCTGTCGCAACTGGCATGGAAGTAAGAAGTGTAGTTTTTGTACTCACGATGAGACAATTAAACACCTATTCTTCCAATGCAAGTTTGCGTGTTCTACATGATCAATCATCCATATAGCGTCCAATATGTATCCATCGACAAGTGTTGACAATATATATGGTCATTGGCTTGACGGCATATCAAATAGGTTCTGCACGCTAATAAGGGTCGGAGCGTTTGCCTTATTATGGTCATGGCTTTGTCCATGTAGAAATGACATTAATGGTAAAACACCTTCAGCTTTGCAGGTTATTTGCCATTGTATGCACTTGCTTCGCATGTGGTCTATGTTGCACCGAGTAGAGTATGAAGTGTTGAAGACGGTGTATTATGAGGTTGGAGCGAGTGGTCAGGGAGGTTTTTACTAAACATAGTTCGCAACATAATCTTCGGTTCGGTCCACGTCCTCCTTCGACATAGGCATAGCTCGGTCTCATAGGACTTTACTGGTGCCAATATGTCATTTCGTTTATTTATTTATTTTTGTCAAACTTGTTTCCATTGGCTGTGTGCATCCTAGTTAGGTAAAGGCCGGGTTTCGCCCAGTATGACTATATCCGCTGGATGCTATATTTTGAGATAATAGAAGCGCTCTTTATCAGGAAAAATCCACTAATTCTTGCACTAACATGATACGCACACATGCATATACACACACGTCAAGATTAATTCCAACAGCGTCGGCGTACCACCATGTCCGCAAGCTGTTCACGTGGGCAGGCCTCAAAAGCACCCTGGAAGAGTTCGTGTGTCAACTATCAATATGCCAAGCACGATCACCACCACCCAACACGCAAGCTCCAATCCCTGCCTATCCCATGGAGCCATGGCGTGATCTCACCATGGACGTCATCGAGGGCCTTCCCAAGTCCAAAGGCTGTGACTTCATCGTCGTAATTGTCGACCGACTCACGAAGTACGCACACTTGTGCCGTTACGGCATCCATTCAATGCCGTGCACGTCGCCCGCGCCTATTAGGAGAATATCAACAAATTTCATAGCGTCTCGCATTCGATTGTCTCCGTCAGGGTGTTCACCAGCGCCATGTGGCGGAAGCTGCTCTATCCCACAACATACCATACCTAGACTAACGGACGAAGCGGGCGTGTAAACCAGTGTTTGGAGATGTACTTGCGGTGCACCGTTCGACCACCCGAAGCAATGGGACAAGTGGGTACGGGCGGCTGAATTCTGGTACAGTTCCATGTACCACTCCTCTCTTAATTGCACTCCCTTCAAGGCTTTGTATGGCAAGGATCCCAATCTGGGCCGTCTTCCCCAATCGAGTGGCACCCGGTCAGTGAACGTCGCCACCGGCCACCTCAACTAGGCAACCCACTTAAAGATGTTGCACGCCTAGCTCACGCGCGCCGAATCGTGATTCAAGAAGAAAGCTGAAAGTGCTAGTTATCGACTAGAGGGGGGGGGGGGTGAATAGGCGATTTTTATCAAAGTCTTCAAAACTTGGAAGTTTCGAAGACAAACAATAGAAATGACCTAATTGATATGCAGCGGAAGATAAACTACAACAAGCAAGCCATAGTCAAGTATGCAATAATGTGAATGTACAAAGACTAATAGCAGCAAGGTAGTAAGGATCAGGATGGAAGATAGTATGAAGCCAATCAACGATAGTAGTCAAGCAATGAAGTCAAACAAATAAGACAAATAAGCAAAGACTTCACGAAGACAAACTCAAAGTAAAGGAGGGAAGGGATAGAACCAGTCACTTGTTGAAGACACAGGATTTGTTGGACCAGTTCCAGTTGATGTGACAATTGTACGTCTGGTTAGGGAGGCTGAGATTCAACTCAGAAGACCGCGTCTTCACATTATTCCCCTTGAGCTAAGGACATACAGTCCTCGCCCAATCACTCTGGTAAGTCTTCAAGGTAGACTTCCGAACCTTCATAGACTTCATTCACCGGCAATCCACAATGACTCTTGGATGCTCAGAACGCGACGCCTAACCGGCTGGAGGATACACAGTCCTCAAGTGTAATAAGTCTTCAGGTCACACAGACAGAAAGACTTCAGTGATGCCTAACACTCTTTGTCTCTGGGTGTTTGGGCTTTGTCCTCGCAAGGATTTCTCTCTCAAAGGCTTCGAGGTGGGTTGCTCTCAAAACGACAAAAGCCGTAAACTAACTCTGAGCACCCACCAATTTATGGTGTAGGGGGTGGGCTATTTATAGCCACAAGGCAACCCGACCTGATATGTCCGAAATGACCCTGGGTCACTAAGGAACTGACACGTGTTCCAACAGTCAGATTTCAAACACACATGGCAACTTTACTTGGGCTACAAGCAAAGCTGACTCATCCAGCTCTGGATAAGATTTGCTCTCATTGTCTTCGCTCGAAGACATAGGATTTGGGTTGAGCATCACTTCAGTCAATCTGACTTTGTTCACTTGGACCCCACTTAATAGTACGGTGGTTCCTATGACTCAACAAAGAAGAAAGGAAACAACGAAACAACACAGTCTTCGCGCATCATAATCTTCGCTCAATGTCTTCTCATGTCATAGTCTTCAATGTGAATATCTTCACATACCACCATTGTCTTCAATGTCTTCATACATTTTTAGGGGTCATCTCCGGTAGGTACACCGAATCAATGAGGGACACTACCTGCGTTATCCTGCAATTCTCACAAACGCATTAGTCCCTCAACCAACTTTGTCGTCAATACTCCAAAACCAACTAGGGTGGCACTAGATGCACTTACAATCTCCCTCTTTTTGGTGATTGATGACAAACTGGTTGAAGTTTTCAACGGGAATAAAGTATGTGAAATTGTAAAGGATAGGGTATTGTCTTCATAAGTGGCAAGGGCTCCCCCTGAAGATGTGCATATAAGTAATTTGCTTTTGGAATGCAAATGCACATGGCAGGTTGTACTTGTGGAGATCCTCTTCAACTTATGAAGATAATTCATCATGCATGAAATGATATAACTTAAAGAATGACATGCATAATGGAAAATGGACGTCTGCATCATGATCTAAGTGCGGAATGATCTAAGTGCGGAAGTTATCATCACACATGAAAGAGCAAATAAGTAGCAGACGACCATCGAGTTTTTAAGTGTTACAACTCAACGAACGAAATGTATCAAAAGCAAGAGTTGTAACCACTAGGCAAGATATAAAGCACCCGCCCATACAAACCCGCTTGACGACTATCAAACTCATACGCTTCTCCCCCTTTTGTGAGTAATGACCAAAAAGGTTTGAAGACATAGAGCATCTACTCGTCCTCATGAGGAGTAGTTGAAGCAGCAGGGTTGTCGTTGTCGTTTGGCGGTGCAGACGAACTTGGTGCAGTGTCGATGCGTGCAGAAGTAGGGGGTGGTGAAGTAGCATCGTCTTCATCATCGATCACATTTGCATTCACGGTTGCCGCGGAGGAAGAATAGTCAGAGTCTTCAAGGGATGGAGTTCGTCGTAGGACAGCATTCCGAGGAGGAGTGGAGTCAAACTTGAATCGTTGAGTGAAGCCATCGTCTTGAAGATCTGCTTTAGCACTGAGCAGGGTCAAACTCTTCCATGATCTCCGACAGGTTTCGTGAGTGACAAATGCATTCTTGATGGCAAGATTTCGAATGCGATTTACATCCACCAAGAGACTTTGCATCTGACGCTTGAGCCAAAAATGATGCTTATCCTGTTTCTGATGCAGAGCCACAAGAAGTTCTCGGTCATTTAGGACCAGAGAGCACTTCTTTGGCCTTTGAGCAATTGTGCTCTCAGTAGTTTCAGTTGGCGCACGATGAGGCAGACGAGTGTTTCCAGCCATCGGATAGACATGAGTTACAGCTTGGACTCCTTCCATAGGCTGAGTGAAGCTTTGATGTTCAGCATTTTGAAGACAAAGAGGCTTCTTCGCAGGGTCAGGGTATATGGCTTCAACTGACATATCAACCTCTGGTTGAAAGATCACATGATTGCGAGCAGAGGGCTGATAGTTGACAGCAGAGTGTTGCTTGATGAGGCGCATGACCCATGGAGCATAGAATTTCAAGCCAAAAAGGTCAGATCTAGATGCAGCCAGTTGCCTGAGAAAGAAATCTTGTGCATTGAAGCTGATGCCATTGAGGATGTAAAAGACCAATGTCTTCATGGCTCCTTCAAGTTTTACAGCTGATGAATGTCCTTTGATAGGCCATAGAGTCCGCCTGATGATGTGATATATGGTGCACGACAGATACTCAAGGTCATCAACAAAGAACTCCTTTGGGTATTCAGCGTCATGTGACAATGGCTTCATCATGCTCAACATCTGACTCATGTTGGGTTCAGGCTTATGGAAGATGCTCTCCAGTGCATTGCGGTGGTTTTGACAACCAGGTTCGTATAGCTCTCTGGGAGTGGATAGGCCTGTGAGCTCAATTATGTCAAGAGCTTTGGCTTCATGATGAACATTTCCGGTCATCCACTCGAGAATCCATGTTTTTGTATCCCTGTTGTAGCCGCGAATGTGGAGGGTAGCATAGAATTGAAGCAAAAGTTCTTCATTCCAATGTTCTTTGTCTGTCACAAAGCTGAGCAGACCTGCATCACGAAAGCAGTCAAGTGCTTCTTCTAAGCATGGCAGTCCAGCTATGGCTTCAGTGTCGAGGCGCATATGAGGGGAAATGCGCCCTTGATCATACAGAACGCAGGAGTAATAGCTTCGCTGCTGATGACTCCAGAAACGATCAGATGATATTCTTTGCCTTGAGTAGGGGTTCTTTGAGCTGTCAAAGAAGGTGTTGTGGCTTTTTAAGCTAATTGCATTGAAGGACCAGACAGATGTGGCAATACCTGGAAACCTTGGCAGTCTTGGCTTTGGTTTCTGTACCTGAGGCCTATGCTCAATGTGATAATCAAACTGAGGACCAGAGACAGTAGGCGGAGGGACCAGAACGGGCCATCTTACTGTGATTAGCTCGCCATGGTTGTATGCTGACTCAATTGTATAGGGCCTTGGTGGCGGAACAGGAGCAGTGGCAGCAACTGTGGCTTCAGGCTGCACAACAGAAGCTTCAGGAGCAGTTGCAGCATTGACTTCAGTCATGTTGCTTGGTGCAGGCTCCACATTAGCTTCAGCCATGACTATGTCATTGGCTTCATTTGTGTTGGTGGTGGCAGCCTCAACGGTTTCAACCTCCACTTGTTGAGCTGGAGGGTCTGGTACGGACACATTCACTTCAGGAACAGCTTCTTCAGGAATGGGGGGAGTAGGGACACGATCTTCGTGATGTTCCTCATCGGCTGATGCAGCCGGATTATCTTCAGCAGCTTGGGCTTCAGACACAGAGACATTCACAGGTGGAGTGGCTTCTGAAAACACTTGACATGCAACAGGTTGGTGGTGCACTTCTCCTTCTGGAACGCTCGGAAGAGGGACTTGAGACCTTGGTCCTTTGCGAAGCCTTTGTAATACAGGCGACGCCTTTGGAGATGGAGTATGCAGGCCATCATCCTCTTCAACTTGCACAGATGATGTGACTTGTTGTTGTTGGGGAGTACTGGGGGAGTCTTGTTGTTGCGGGCGATCAGCCCATGATGCATCCTGAGCAATTGGCGCCAGAGGACGACCAATGCTGATGATTTCGCTGTTCGTGAGAACAGGCGATGATACCATGTTGTGTTCAATCTGAGGAAGAACTTCATCATCTTCAACATTGTCATGGTGACCAATGTCTTCAGCAGCGATGGGATCAGCTGCTGGAATGTCTTCAGCTTCATGAGCCTCTATGGAAGTAGCGTCATGAACAATCATTCGTAGTTCTTGATTTGCAGATGCAGGGCGAACCACTGAGATAGGTTCAACAACAAGGGGCTCTATGGGAGCAGCCCGATTCTTCTTGGTTTTGCGCTTCTTCTTGGAGGGAGCAGCATCAGAGGCTTTTGAGGGTTTCCGTTTCCTGGCTTCAGCCTCTGCAGCCCTCGTCTTCTTCTGTTCTGAAGCGGTTCACAGGGCCTTTGGCTTCGAGCCGGTCATGCTTCTTGGGAAGACTATGCGAGGTTCATCCTGCCTTGAAGGTGCAGGTTGGATAATTGAAAGTGCTAGTTATCGACTAGAGGGGGGTGAATAGGTGATTTTTATGAAAGTCTTCAAAACATGGAAGTTTCGAAGACAAACAATAGAAACAACCTAATTGATATGCAGCGGAAGATAAACTACAACAAGCAAGCCACAATCAAATATGCAATAGTATTAACGTTCGAAGATTAATAGCAACTAGGTAGTAGGATCAGGATGGAAGATAGTATGAAGCCAATCAACAATAGTAGCCAAACAATGAAGTCAATCAGATAAGATGATAAGCAATGACTTCACGAAGACAAACTCAAAGTAAAGGAGGGAAGAGATAGAACCAGTCACTTGTTGAAGACACAGGATTTGTTGAACCAGTTCGAGTTGCTGTGACAACTGTACGTCTGGTTGGAGCGGCTGAGTATTTAAACTCGAGGACACACAGTCCCGGACACCCAGTCGCTAAGCACGCAACTCAGGACACCAAGTCCTCACCGTATTCTCCTTGAACTAAGGACACACAGTCCTCGCCCAATCACTCTGGTAAGTCTTCAAGGTAGACTTCCAAACCTTCACAGACTTCGTTCACCCAGCAATCCACAATGTCTCTTGGATTGTCAGAACGCGACACCTAACCGGCTGGAGGATACACAGTACTCAAGTCGTAAGACATGTGATCGAAACTAGCAAACTTGGTATTTTCTTTCCGAATAAACGTTGGAAAATTATCTATTCTTCCTCCTGAATCAAACGTGCTTGTGTCGTCCCGGCATGCACACACATGTAACTCTTGCTAGGAACATGCACGTTCAACATCCTCAATTCCTCTTCGTTGTATGAGTACGTCTCCATCAAAGCCTTGGTATGCATGTATGTAATTTGTACTAGAGCTGCGAAATTCTCTGGGTAATTCTCACGAAAACTAATATATTTTGGTACATACACATCTCTGCCCTCTAAACTATCGACCCGCGGAACAATTCCAATGGAAACACTCACATTAGTCGTGACCATATCAACTGGTGGCCCCGATCCAAGAAACAAATCGTCGCCCCAGAGGAAAAACACCCAATAAGGACATGTAGAAACTCCAAAGACCACATAGACCACAAATGCCGGCTAAATACAGATGGATCAACGAAAAAACAAACCGACCGGGTCCCAGGAGACCCGCCGGAGAGACAGCTCCACACGGCCTTCGCTGACGAAACACACACCAATGAAATAGGGATGAGGCGGAGAGAACATTATTCCTATCCTGGGGCAACACCATTGTTCTGTCGCCCCAAACCAAACACAAAGGCCACCAAAAGAAAGCCTGAAAATATCACCCACACCGTTGTATGACAGGTCCGAGTATAATGTTTAGATCGCTGCCATACAAAATCGTGGACTGTGCCCTCTTTTTTTATGATCCATGCAAACTTCCACCTTCTTCTTAATATGCTTCAAGAATAGCATCACATCGTCGGCAAAATATTGATAGGCGATGTGCCAATCTCCTAGAACCCAATGAGGAGGTCATACCATGGCTCCCTGCATACCTTAACATTTAATGCATCACCACCATGACGAGGATGAAGATCATGGGCGAGAGGGGGTCCCCTTGTCGCAAGCCACTAGTGCAAACCAGCGTTGATCTCGAAGTGCCGTTCACAAGAACCCTTGTAGTGCCCGAGGCCAACAGACCACACATCCATGAAATCCACCTCGATCCAAACCCCCACTTGCCAAAAACTTGTAATTGGAATGACCAATCCACCATGTCAAATTATTAGTATATGTCCAACTTAACCAGGCATGACAACTTGAATAGTGCGTGCAACCGTCTTACCATACCTTGCACCAACATGAAGTTGTCTGGCAAGGCCTTTCTTTAGACAGTGCACTTTGATGCAATCCCACAACCGCCGGCAACTCCACTGCAATTCTATTGTCCAATATTTTCTTCAATATTTTAACGTCGCCATGCTCCAAGCTCACTAGCATGTAATCTTTCAGCTCCATGTCCCCATTTTCCTTTGGTAAGAGAACAATTAGGGCTTTATTGATGCTTCCAAGCCCACACAAATCACCCCGTGAATAATAGTCCACTGCACGCATGGAGTCCCCTTGATGACAACCCAAGAAGACTTATAGAACCTTCCGGTGAAGCCGTCCGACCTAGGTGCCTTATCTGGAGGGTGGTCCTTAACCACTGCCCAAACTTCATATTTAGTAATTGGTGCCTCCAAGTGCACAAGAACGTGTGATGGAATCTCCAGGGTATCCATATCAACCGCGAATGTTGGATTTCTGGTTGTGCCCAATAAGGCGGAATAGAACGCATCCACGGCCTTCAACAACTCCTCCCGTCCCGAGACAATTACCGCATCCACCTAAAGCTGCGGGATCGCGTTCTGGCGGCATCATTATTGGCGTGATGATGGAGGAATCACATGCTTGCTTCCCCTTCCTTGAGCCATATCAACCCAGATCTCAACCTTGCCATATTACGCTCAAGCGAGATCAACCCGAGAAGCTTCTGCTTAAGAGTGCATCATCGCCCCACCTCGTCGTGGGATAACACCCTAGATTCCATGGCCACGTCAAGCCGAAATATAACTTCAATGGCCACCAAAATTTGTAATTTGACATTGCCAATCAACTTGGAGCTCCATCTCATGAGGGCCTTGGATGTGCCCAACATCTTATTATGTTGCACTTTGAACGGGTTCCCCATCCAAGGGACCGAATCCCAAGCCGCCTAAACCGTCTCCATAAAACCCTCAGCCTTCGGCCAATAACTTTCTAAAAAAACCTCCTGGCCATATGCATGCCCGCGTCAAAATAAAAAAAAAAGCAATGAGTAGTGATCCGAGGTCATAGTGCTAATAGCCGAGAGGAAGCTGGAGGGGAATAGAGCCTCTCACGAGCTAGTAGAGAAAATGCGGTCCAGCTTGTACAGAGTGACCTGCTCCCTCTCACCAGTCCACGTATACCGACAATTGTTCAAATACATGTCCTTCAGCTCTAAGGAGTTCAAAAATCACAGGAAGTGATCCATCATCCTTCAGTTGACGTTCCCATTGCTCCTGTCCGTTCCATCAATGATTTTGTTAAAATCCCCCACTATCAACCAATGCCCCCACATGGAGGTCTCTAACCTCCTCAATTTTAGTATGAAACCTATTGTGACCACAAGTAACTTGTAATACAACCCTAGTGCATAAGTGATTTCAAATCATTTTATGGCAATCGTTCTCTAACCACTACAAGAATTTCACCCTACGCCGAGTGCCAAAAAGACTCGACGAAGGGCCAAATAAACTCGGCAAAGTCTTTGCCGAGAAATGTACTCGGAAAAGACTACTCGGTGCACACCTATGAGGAAAACGGAATTTTGCCGAGGGCCAACCGTCGGGCACTCGGCAAGCTGTTGGCCGAGAACCAAACAGTGCCTCTCGGCAAAATAAAGTGGCTTCATGGCCGTTGGTTCCGTCAGGTCTTTGCTGAGAGCTTCCACTCGGCAAACATGTGCACATTGTCCAGATCCACCACTCGGCTTAATTGAACAAGCAGCTCCAATAACTCTCCTTTGCCGAGTACCTTTATCGGCCACGGATGTGAGGAAGACGAGCGTGATGCATGCGTGGCCAATTCCCATCATGGCGATCGAGCTGTGTCGGCTTTCTCAGCCTCACCAGTTACTACAGAAAATTCGTCCTCCACTATGGCATCACCACAAGCTGCTCACCTAGTTGCTGAAAAAGAATGGGTCCACTGGGACGAGCAGGCATATGCCACCTTTGAGCTACTCAAGTAAGCCATGGTGTGCATGTCAGTGCTCGGCTTGCTAGACTTCTGCCATCCGTTCTCCATCGAGATAGACGACTGCCACACCAGCATGGGCAACGTGCTCGTCATCCAATGCATACAATAGCAAGGCATTGGGCATCAAGAATCATAAGGTCTCCACTTATGAGAAGGGATTCTTGGTGGTGATGATGGTCGTTGACAAGTGTGGCGTGTACCTGCAAAGAGGACCCTTCCAGATCGTCCCTAACCACAATAGTCTTTGCATGCTTGGCGACCAACAACTCGACCACGAGCTACAAACACAAGGCGATGTGGAAACTAGTTGGACTACAGTTCACCTTCAGGTACAAGCGGGATGTGAGGAACAGCACCGCGGAGGCGCTCTTACTCTGTCAGCCGTAGTGGCTAGTGGAGGTGGCCAATTCCTACTACTAAACTGATCCTGAAACATCGGAGCTGCTCGCTCACCTCACGCTCCACAGCACCGACGAGCACGGGCACGTACTACGAGATGGCATGATCCGACAACAGGGTCGGCTATAGATTGACGCCAAACGGTGCTCTAGACAGAACTCATCTCGGTGCTGCACAATAGCGCCATCGACGGCCACTCTGGCAACACGGCTGTTAGCGCTGCCTCTCCTCGCAACGCTTCTTCCTCTCAATGCTCTCTTGTGATTCTCACGAACACACACCTATGGAAGAAACCCATAAAACACACACACACACACACACACACACACACACACACACACACACACACACATATGTACAAGGAAGACCCCAAATTCATTGCGCTGAGGCTTCCCTTGTAATCACAACCACTACATGTTTTCCTCTACCCTCACGGCCTCATTTCTTTCCTTACTCAATAGAAGTATTTATACACAGGATTAGGCAATCCTGCCATGCAACTCACGCCACTACTTCTATCCACTATCTGCATGCATTAACCACTAACAACCTACCCACGTACAAAGCCATACAATGCCTTCTGGGATCTCTTCATATCCACTTGACTCGCACAGTCGCACTGCTAAGAACATCATCGACTTAAGCAAAATTACATGTGGATAATTAACTAAACGTCCAGCGTGCATGGTGACTACTTTACTATTTCCAATGGACCTAACCGTGCATCCTTACAATGCACCCTTTGCTACTTTAACAGTCTAACTAACTTGGCCAAATCATTCGACAACTAACCCACTAATTCGAAACCTAAGTCAAGAATGATGCCTTACTCAGTAAATGGCTGTTCAAATTACTTATTGAGGAGGGAGTTTGGCAAACCCTTCTGCGCAATAAATATCTTGGCCAAAAAGTGGTGTCCTAAGCATTTTGGACCCAAGGGACTCGCATTTTTTGTCTGGCCTGATGGCGGCAAAAAAACATCCCTTTCATGTTGGGTCTTTCGCGAAAAAGGATGGCTCAGAGAATGTTTCTCGGAGGATAAGTTGTTGGGAACCGCCACTCTTCGGGAACAATATCCAGCCTTGTATCGCATTGTCCGCGGTAAGACTGATACCCTTGCGCAGGTGCTCAGCTCCTCCCCTACGGATGTTTCATTACAAAAGGATCTAGTTGGCCCCCATCTTACGTCATGGCAACATATGTTATCCCATTTGGATTCAGTTAACCTGACATCTGGACGGGATGTATTTCATTAGATTCTCACGACATCCAGGTCATTTAGAGTTGACTCTATGTATCATGCCCTCATGCACTAAGAGATTCCAGTGGATAATAATAATAATAATAATAAAATATGAAGGTTGAAGATACCTTTGAAAATCAGGATTTTTATGTGGTATCTTCGTAAGGGAGTTACACTAACTAAAGACAATCTCGCCTGTCGCAACTGGCATGGAAGTAAGAAGTGTAGTTTTTGTACTCACGATGAGACAATTAAACACCTATTCTTCCAATGCAAGTTTGCGTGTTCTACATGATCAATCATCCATATAGCGTCCAATAGGTATCCATCGACAAGTGTTGACAATATATATGGTCATTGGCTTGACGGCATATCAAATAGGTTCTGCACGCTAATAAGGGTCGGAGCGTTTGCCTTATTATGGTCATGGCTTTGTCCATGTAGAAATGACATTAATGGTAAAACACCTTCAGCTTTGCAGGTTATTTGCCATTGTATGCACTTGCTTCGC
The DNA here is from genome assembly GCF_018294505.1 of Triticum aestivum. Classification (NCBI taxonomy): domain Eukaryota; kingdom Viridiplantae; phylum Streptophyta; class Magnoliopsida; order Poales; family Poaceae; genus Triticum; species Triticum aestivum. The sequence goes on along the minus strand of NC_057813.1, from coordinate 751,217,909 downwards.
ATGTGGTCTATGTTGCACCGAGTAGAGTATGAAGTGTTGAAGACGGTGTATTATGAGGTTGGAGCGAGTGGTCAGGGAGGTTTTTACTAAACATAGTTCGCAACATAATCTTCGGTTCGGTCCACGTCCTCCTTCGACATAGGCATAGCTCGGTCTCATAGGACTTTACTGGTGCCAATATGTCATTTCGTTTATTTATTTATTTTTGTCAAACTTGTTTCCATTGGCTGTGTGCATCCTAGTTAGGTAAAGGCCGGGTTTCGCCCAGTATGACTATATCCGCTGGATGCTATATTTTGAGATAATAGAAGCGCTCTTTATCAGGAAAAATCCACTAATTCTTGCACTAACATGATACGCACACATGCATATACACACACGTCAAGATTAATTCCAACAGCGTCGACGTACCACCATGTCCGCAAGCTGTTCACGTGGGCAGGCCTCAAAAGCACCCTGGAAGAGTTCGTGTGTCAACTATCAATATGCCAAGCACGATCACCACCACCCAACACGCAAGCTCCAATCCCTGCCTATCCCATGGAGCCATGGCGTGATCTCACCATGGACGTCATCGAGGGCCTTCCCAAGTCCAAAGGCTGTGACTTCATCGTCGTAATTGTCGACCGACTCACGAAGTACGCACACTTGTGCCGTTACGGCATCCATTCAATGCCGTGCACGTCGCCCGCGCCTATTAGGAGAATATCAACAAATTTCATAGCGTCTCGCATTCGATTGTCTCCGTCAGGGTGTTCACCAGCGCCATGTGGCGGAAGCTGCTCTATCCCACAACATACCATACCTAGACTAACGGACGAAGCGGACGTGTAAACCAGTGTTTGGAGATGTACTTGCGGTGCACCGTTCGACCACCCGAAGCAATGGGACAAGTGGGTACGGGCGGCTGAATTCTGGTACAGTTCCATGTACCACTCCTCTCTTAATTGCACTCCCTTCAAGGCTTTGTATGGCAAGGATCCCAATCTGGGCCGTCTTCCCCAATCGAGTGGCACCCGGTCAGTGAACGTCGCCACCGGCCACCTCAACTAGGCAACCCACTTAAAGATGTTGCACGCCTAGCTCACGCGCGCCGAATCGTGATTCAAGAAGAAAGCTGAAAGTGCTAGTTATCGACTAGAGGGGGGGGGGTGAATAGGCGATTTTTATCAAAGTCTTCAAAACTTGGAAGTTTCGAAGACAAACAATAGAAATGACCTAATTGATATGCAGCGGAAGATAAACTACAACAAGCAAGCCATAGTCAAGTATGCAATAATGTGAATGTACAAAGACTAATAGCAGCAAGGTAGTAAGGATCAGGATGGAAGATAGTATGAAGCCAATCAACGATAGTAGTCAAGCAATGAAGTCAAACAAATAAGACAAATAAGCAAAGACTTCACGAAGACAAACTCAAAGTAAAGGAGGGAAGGGATAGAACCAGTCACTTGTTGAAGACACAGGATTTGTTGGACCAGTTCCAGTTGATGTGACAATTGTACGTCTGGTTAGGGAGGCTGAGATTCAACTCAGAAGACCGCGTCTTCACCTTATTCCCCTTGAGCTAAGGACATACAGTCCTCGCCCAATCACTCTGGTAAGTCTTCAAGGTAGACTTCCGAACCTTCATAGACTTCATTCACCGGCAATCCACAATGACTCTTGGATGCTCAGAACGCGACGCCTAACCGGCTGGAGGATACACAGTCCTCAAGTGTAATAAGTCTTCAGGTCACACAGACAGAAAGACTTCAGTGATGCCTAACACTCTTTGTCTCTGGGTGTTTGGGCTTTGTCCTCGCAAGGATTTCTCTCTCAAAGGCTTCGAGGTGGGTTGCTCTCAAAACGACAAAAGCCGTAAACTAACTCTGAGCACCCACCAATTTATGGTGTAGGGGGTGGGCTATTTATAGCCACAAGGCAACCCGACCTGATATGTCCGAAATGACCCTGGGTCACTAAGGAACTGACACGTGTTCCAACGGTCAGATTTCAAACACACACGACAACTTTACTTGGGATAAGATTTGCTCTCATTGTCTTCGCTCGAAGACATAGGATTTGGGTTGAGCATCACTTCAGTCAATCTGACTTTGTTCACTTGGACCCCACTTAATAGTACGGTGGTTCCTATGACTCAACAAAGAAGAAAGGAAACAACGAAACAACACAGTCTTCGCGCATCATAGTCTTCGCTCAATGTCTTCTCATGTCATAGTCTTCAATGTGAATATCTTCACATACCACCATTGTCTTCAATGTCTTCATACATTTTTAGGGGTCATCTCCGGTAGGTACACCGAATCAATGAGGGACACTACCTGCGTTATCCTGCAATTCTCACAAACGCATTAGTCCCTCAACCAACTTTGTCGTCAATACTCCAAAACCAACTAGGGTGGCACTAGATGCACTTACAATCTCCCTCTTTTTGATGATTGATGACAAACTGGTTGAAGTTTTCAACGGGAATAAAGTATGTGAAATTGTAAAGGATAGGGTATTGTCTTCATAAGTGGCAAGGGCTCCCCCTGAAGATGTGCATATAAGTAATTTGCTTTTGGAATGCAAATGCACATGGCAGGTTGTACTTGTGGAGATCCTCTTCAACTTATGAAGATAATTCATCATGCATGAAATGATATAACTTAAAGAATGACATGCATAATGGAAAATGGACGTCTGCATCATGATCTAAGTGCGGAATGATCTAAGTGCGGAAGTTATCATCACACATGAAAGAGCAAATAAGTAGCAGACGACCATCAAGTTTTTAAGTGTTACAACTCAACGAACGAAATGTATCAAAAGCAAGAGTTGTAACCACTAGGCAAGATATAAAGCACCCGCCCATACAAACCCGCTTGACGACTATCAAACTCATACACTTCTCCCCCTTTTGTGAGTAATGACCAAAAAGGTTTGAAGACATAGAGCATCTACTCGTCCTCATGAGGAGTAGTTGAAGCAGCAGGGTTGTCATTGTCGTTTGGCGGTGCAGACGAACTTGGTGCAGTGTCGATGCGTGCAGAAGTAGGGGGTGGTGAAGTAGCATCGTCTTCATCATCGATCACATTTGCATTCACGGTTGCCGCGGAGGAAGAATAGTCAGAGTCTTCAAGGGATGGAGTTCGTCGTAGGACAGCATTCCGAGGAGGAGTGGAGTCAAACTTGAATCGTTGAGTGAAGCCATCGTCTTGAAGATCTGCTTTAGCACTGAGCAGGGTCAAACTCTTCCATGATCTCTGACAGGTTTCGTGAGTGACAAATGCATTCTTGATGGCAAGATTTCGAATGCGATTTACATCCACCAAGAGACTTTGCATCTGACGCTTGAGCCAAAAATGATGCTTATCCTGTTTCTGATGCAGAGCCACAAGAAGTTCTCGGTCATTTAGGACCAGAGAGCACTTCTTTGGCCTTTGAGCAATTGTGCTCTCAGTAGTTTCAGTTGGCGCACGATGAGGCAGACGAGTGTTTCCAGCCATCGGATAGACACGAGTTACAGCTTGGACTCCTTCCATAGGCTGAGTGAAGCTTTGATGTTCAGCATTTTGAAGACAAAGAGGCTTCTTCGCAGGGTCAGGGTATATGGCTTCAACTGACATATCAACCTCTGGTTGAAAGATCACATGATTGCGAGCAGAGGGCTGATAGTTGACAGCAGAGTGTTGCTTGATGAGGCGCATGACCCATGGAGCATAGAATTTCAAGCCAAAAAGGTCAGATCTAGATGCAGCCAGTTGCCTGAGAAAGAAATCTTGTGCATTGAAGCTGATGCCATTGAGGATGTAAAAGACCAATGTCTTCATGGCTCCTTCAAGTTTTGCAGCTGATGAATGTCCTTTGATAGGCCATAGAGTCCGCCTGATGATGTGATATATGGTGCACGACAGATACTCAAGGTCATCAACAAAGAACTCCTTTGGGTATTCAGCGTCATGTGACAATGGCTTCATCATGCTCAACATCTGACTCATGTTGGATTCAGGCTTATGGAAGATGCTCTCCAGTGCATTGCGGTGGTTTTGACAACCAGGTTCGTATAGCTCTCTGGGAGTGGATAGGCCTGTGAGCTCAATTATGTCAAGAGCTTTGGCTTCATGATGAACATTTCCGGTCATCCACTCGAGAATCCATGTTTTTGTATCCCTGTTGTAGCCGCGAATGTGGAGGGTAGCATAGAATTGAAGCAAAAGTTCTTCATTCCAATGTTCTTTGTCTGTCACAAAGCTGAGCAGACCTGCATCACGAAAGCAGTCAAGTGCTTCTTCTAAGCATGGCAGTCCAGCTATGGCTTCAGTGTCGAGGCGCATATGAGGGGAAATGCGCCCTTGATCATACAGAACGCAGGAGTAATAGCTTCGCTGCTGATGACTCCAGAAACGATCAGATGATATTCTTTGCCTTGAGTAGGGGTTCTTTGAGCTGTCAAAGAAGGTGTTGTGGCTTTTTAAGCTAATTGCATTGAAGGACCAGACAGATGTGGCAATACCTAGAAACCTTGGCAGTCTTGGCTTTGGTTTCTGTACCTGAGGCCTATGCTCAATGTGATAATCAAACTGAGGACCAGAGACAGTAGGCGGAGGGACCAGAACGGGCCATCTTACTGTGATTAGCTCGCCATGGTTGTATGCTGACTCAATTGTATAGGGCCTTGGTGGCGGAACAGGAGCAGTGGCAGCAACAGTGGCTTCAGGCTGCAGAACAGAAGCTTCAGGAGCAGTTGCAGCATTGACTTCAGTCATGTTGCTTGGTGCAGGCTCCACATTAGCTTCAGCCATGACTATGTCATTGGCTTCATTTGTGTTGGTGGTGGCAGCCTCAACGGTTTCAACCTCCACTTGTTGAGCTGGAGGGTCTGGTACGGACACATTCACTTCAGGAACAGCTTCTTCAGGAATGGGGGGAGTAGGGACACGATCTTCGTGATGTTCCTCATCGGCTGATGCAGCCGGATTGTCTTCAGCAGCTTGGGCTTCAGACACAGAGACATTCACAGGTGGAGTGGCTTCTGAAAACACTTGACATGCAACAGGTTGGTGGTGCACTTCTCCTTCTGGAACGCTCGGAAGAGGGACTTGAGACCTTGGTCCTTTGCGAAGCCTTTGTAATACAGGCGACGCCTTTGGAGATGGAGTATGCAGGCCATCATCCTCTTCAACTTGCACAAATGATGTGACTTGTTGTTGTTGGGGAGTACTGGGGGAGTCTTGTTGTTGCGGGCGATCAGCCCATGATGCATCCTGAGCAATTGGCGCCAGAGGACGACCAATGCTGATGATTTCGCTGTTCGTGAGAACAGGCGATGATACCATGTTGTGTTCAATCTGAGGAAGAACTTCATCATCTTCAACATTGTCATGGTGACCAATGTCTTCAGCAGCGATGGGATCAGCTGCTGGAATGTCTTCAGCTTCATGAGCCTCTATGGAAGTAGCGTCATGAACAATCATTCGTAGTTCTTGATTTGCAGATGCAGGGCGAACCACTGAGATAGGTTCAACAACAAGGGGCTCTATGGGAGCAGCCCGATTCTTCTTGGTTTTGCGCTTCTTCTTGGAGGGAGCAGCATCAGAGGCTTTTGAGGGTTTCCGTTTCCTGGCTTCAGCCTCTGCAGCCCTCGTCTTCTTCTGTTCTGAAGCGGTTCACAGGGCCTTTGGCTTCGAGCCGGTCATGCTTCTTGGGAAGACTATGCGAGGTTCATCCTGCCTTGAAGGTGCAGGTTGGATAGTTGAAAGTGCTAGTTATTGACTAGAGGGGGGTGAATAGGTGATTTTTATGAAAGTCTTCAAAACATGGAAGTTTCGAAGACAAACAATAGAAACAACCTAATTGATATGCAGCGGAAGATAAACTACAACAAGCAAGCCATAATCAAATATGCAATAGTATTAACGTTCGAAGATTAATAGCAGCTAGGTAGTAGGATCAGGATGGAAGATAGTATGAAGCCAATCAACAATAGTAGCCAAACAATGAAGTCAATCAGATAAGATGATAAGCAATGACTTCACGAAGACAAACTCAAAGTAAAGGAGGGAAGAGATAGAACCAGTCACTTGTTGAAGACACAGGATTTGTTGGACCAGTTCCAGTTGCTGTGACAACTGTACGTCTGGTTGGAGCGGCTAAGTATTTAAACTCGAGGACACACATTCCCGGACACCCAGTCACTAAGCACGCAGCTCAGGACACCAAGTCCTCACCGTATTCTCCTTGAACTAAGGACACATAGTCCTCGCCCAATCACTCTGGTAAGTCTTCAAGGTAGACTTCCAAACCTTCACAGACTTCGTTCACCCAGCAATCCACAATGTCTCTTGGATTGTCAGAACGCGACGCCTAACCGGCTGGAGGATACACAGTACTCAAGTGTAATAAGTCTTCAGGTCACACAGACAGAAAGACTTCAGTGATGCCTAACACTCTTTGGCTCTGGGTGTTTGGGCTTTGACCTCGCAAGGATTTCTCTCTCTCAAATGATTCGAGGTGGGTTGCTCTCAAACGACAAAAGCTGTATACTAACTCTGAGCAGACACCAATTTATGGTGTAGGGGGTGGGCTATTTATAGCCACTAGGCAACCCGACCTAATTTGTCCGAAATGACCCTGGGTCACTAAGGAACTGACACGTGTTCCAATGGTCAGATTTCAAACACACACGGCAACTTTACTTGGGCTACAAGCAAAGCTGACTCATCCAACTCTGGATAAGATTTGCTCTCATTGTCTTCGCTCGAAGACATAGGATTTGGGTTGAGCATCACTTCAGTCAATCTGACTTAGTTCACTTGGACCCCACTTAACAGTACGGTGGTTCCTATGACTCAACAAAGAAGAAAAGGAAACAACGAAACCACACAGTCTTCGCACTCCATAGTCTTCACTCAATGTCTTCTCATGTCATAGACTTCAGTGTGAATATCTTCACACACCACCATTGTCTTCAATGTCTTCATACATTTTTAGGAGTCATCTCCGGTAGGTAAACCGAATCAATGAGGGACACTACCTGCGTTATCCTGCAATTCTCACAAACGCATTAGTCCCTCAACCAACTTTGTCGTCAATACTCCAAAACCAACTAGGGGTGGCACTAGATGCACTTACAATCTCCCCCTTTTTGGTGATTGATGACAAACTGGTTGAAGTTTTCAACGGGGATAAAGTATGTGAAATTGTAAAGGATAGGAATTTGTCTTCATAGGTAGCAAGGGCTCCCCCTGAAGATGTGCATATAAATAATTTTGCTTTTGGAATGCAAATGCACATGGCAGGTTGTACTTGTGGAGATCCACTTCAACTTATGAAGATAATTCATCATGCATGAAATGATATAGCATATAGGATGACATGCATAATGAAAAATGGACGTCTGCAGGATGATTTAAGTGTGGAAGTTATCATCGCACGTGGAAATGCAAATAAGTAGCAGACGACCATCAAGTTTAAGTGTTACAACTGAGAGAACCAAATGTTTCAAAACGCAAGAGTTGTAAGCACGAGGCAAAATATAACGCAACCACCCATTTGAACCCGCTTGAAGACTATCAACTCATATGCTTCTTCCCGTTTTGTCAGTAATGACCAAAAAGGTTTGAAGACATAGAGCATCTACTCGTCTTCTTGATGAGTAGGTGAAGCAGCAGGGTTGTCGTCGTTGGGTGGCGGTGTAGATGAACTTGGTGCAGTGTCGATGCGCGTAGTAGTAGTAGGAGGTGGTGAAGTAGCATCATCTTCATCATTGATCACTCTGGCATTTACCGTTGCCGCGGAGGAAGAATATTCAGAGTCTTCAAGAGATGGAGTTCTTCGTAAGACAACATTCCGTGAAGGAGTGGAGTCAAACTGAAATCTTTCATTGAAGGCATCGTCTTGAAGATCAGCTTCAGCACTAAGCAGGGTCAAACTCTTCCATGATCGCCGGCAAGTTTCGTGAGCAACAAAGGCATTCTTGGTGGCAAGGTTGCAAATGCAATTGACATCCACCAAGAGGCTTTGCATCGGTCTCTTGAGCCAAAAGTGATGTTTATCCTGTTTCTGATGAAGGGCCACAAGAAGTTCTCGGTCATTGAGAACGCGAGAATGCTTCCGAGGCCTTTGGGCAATGGTGCTTTCAGTGGCTTCAGTAGGTGCTCGATGAGGCAGACGAGTATTTCCAGCCAATGGATAGATTTGTGCAGCTGCTTGAACACCTTCAATGGGTTGAGTGAAGCTTTGGTGCTCGGCATTCTAAAGACAAAGAGGCTTCTTGGCAGGGTCAGGATATATAGCTTCAACTGACATATCAACCTCAGGTAGAAAAATCACATGATTGCGAGCAGAAGGTTGATAGTTGACAGTAGAGTGTCGCTTTATGAGGCGCATGACCCATGGAGCATAAAACTTCAGACCAAAGAGATCAGAGCCGGAGGCAGCAAGTTGTCTGATGAAGAAATCTTGTGCATTGAAGCTGATGCCATTGAAAATGTAGAAGACCAGAGTCTTCATAGCTCCTTCAAGCTTTGCCGCTGATGAATGTCCTTTGATAGGCCATAGAATCCGCCTGATGGTGTGATATATGGTGTGTGGCAGATACTCAAGGTCTTCAACAAAGAACTCTGTTGGATATTCAGCATCATGGGGCAAAGGCTTCATCATGCTCAGCATCTGACTCATATTGGGTTCAGGCCTATGAAAGATGCTTTCCAGGGCATTGCGATGATGTTGACAGCCAGGTTCATAGAGTTCTCCGGGAGTGGACAGGCCTATAAGCTCGATGATATCCATAGCTTTGGCTTCATGATGAACGTTTCCGGTCATCCACTCGAGAACCCAAGTCTTTGTATCTCTGTTGTAGCTGCGAATGTGCAGTGTGGCATAGAATTGAAGCAATAGTTCTTCATTCCAGTGTTCCTTATCTGTGACAAAACTAAGCAGCCCAGCATCACGAAAGCAGTCAAGTGCTTCTTCTAAGTAGGGGAGTCCAGTAATGGCTTCAGTGTCGAGACGCATATGAGGGAAGATGCGCCCTTGATCATATAGAACACAGGAGTAATAGCTTCACTGCTGATGACTCCAGAACCGATCTGATGCAATTCTTGGCTTCGTGTAGGGGTTCTTCGAGCTATCAAAGAATGTGTTGTGGCTCTTGAAGCCATTTGCATTGAAAGACCCGACAGCGGTGGCAGTACCAGGAAACCTTGGCAGTCTTGGCTTGGGCTTCTGGACTTGAGGCCTATGCTCAACATGATAGTCAAATTGAGGACCAGAGACATTAGGCGGAGGGACCAGAACGGGCCATCTGACTATTATTAGCTCTCCGTGGTTATATGCCTGCTCAATTGTATAGGGCCTTGGTGGCAGAACAGGAGCAGTGGCAGCAACTGAGGCTTCAGGCTGCACAACAGGTGCTTCAGGAGCAGTTGCCTCATTAGCTTCAGGTGCAGTGGCCTCATTAGCTTCAGGCACACTGGTTGTTGCAAGCTCCACATTAGCTTCAGCCATGACAATGTCATCGGCTTCACTTGCGTTGGTTGTGGCAGCTTCAGGATTTTCAACCTCCACTTGAGGAGCTGGAGGGTCAGGCATTGACACGTTCACTTCATGAACTATTTCTTCAGGAATGGGCCGAGTCAAGACACGTTCTTCTTGACGTTCTTCATCGGCTAATGCAGCCGGATTTTCTTCAGCAGCAGGTGCTTCAGACGCAGAGACATTCACAGTAGGAGTGGCTTCTGAAAACACTTGACGTGCAACAGGTTGATGATGCACTTCTCCTTCTGGAACGCTCGGAAGAGGAGCTTGAGGACTTGGTCCTTTGCGAAGCCTTTGAAGTACTGGTGACGCTTTTGGAGATGGAGTGGGCAGGCCCTCATCCTCTTCAGCTTGTACGAATGTTGTGACTTGTTGTTGTTGGGGAGTGTTGGGGGAGTCTTGTTCTTGCGGGCGATCAGCCCATGAATCATCCTGTGCAATTGGCGTCAGAGGACGACCAATGCTGATGAGTTTGCTGTTCGTACGAACAGGTGATGATACCACATTGTATTCGATCTGAGGAAGAACTTCATCATCTTCAACATTGTCATGATGACCAATGTCTTCAGCAGCGGTAGGTTGAGCTGCTGGAATATCTTCAACTTCAGGAGCCTCTGTGGAAGCAGGCTCATGGACAGTCATGTGAAGTTCTTGGGATGCAGATGCAGGATGAATCACTGAGATGGGTTCAACAAAAAGGGGCTCTTTGGGAGCAGCCCGATTCTTCTTGGTCTTGTGCTTCTTCTTGGAGGGAGCAGCATCAGAGGCTTCAGTATTCTTCCTCTTTCTGGCTCTGCCTTTGCAGCCCTCGTCTTCTTCTATTCTGAAGCGGTTGTGGTGACCTTTGGCTTCGAGCCAGTCATGCTACTTGGGAAGATCATGCGTGGAGCTTCTTGGCTTGAATGCGCAGGCTGATCAGCAGTAAGCTTCTTCTTTTTCTTTGCTGCCATCCTGGGGTCAATGCCAGGACGGCCAAGTGACTTGCGCTTCTCAGCCTCATTGTAGGCAAGCACACACTTATCAGCCAAACTCTTCATGCGCTCACGAGAGCCTCGAGCTTCTTGGCGCTTCTTCAGAAAAGCTTCTTTAAGCTCATGCATCATGACCTTAAAGTTCCTGACGTCTTGAACACTCAGCTTGGCCATATGTTTCTTGAATTGAGCCTTCTTATAATCAATCTTGTTCTTGAGCTCAAAGATTCGCTGAGCGAGAGCTAGCTCAGAAGCAATGGCGCCATTGAAGGAGACGCTGAGGCCAATTGGAAGCTGTAAGTCTTCAAAGCTGACGTTGGGGGTGTCGAACCACTCATCAATAAAATTGTGGATGATGGCCACATCAAAGAGAGGCAAGTTGTTAAAGATTTCTGCTTCTTCCTTGCTCTTTATCAGCTGCTCAAGAGCATCATCAGCAAGATCTTCATCACTTGACAGATCAATGGGTTCTTCACGCAGAATGGCGGCAGGAGTCAAGGCTTGATCAGTATGCCTGACAAGTTGCTTTTTCTTCTCCGTCTTCTTGGAGATACGGGATTGATCTTCAGACTGCACACTGGCGTCAGGAGGTGCAGTGGCCAATGGCTTCACACAAGAAGCTTTTGGAGGTGCGGCTGATGATGAAGCCTTAACCTGCTTTGGCTTCTTCGGCCTTGGAGTAGGAGCAGGGGCTTCATCAGAATCAGCATCATTATTGGAATGATCCACTCTGGCACCATGAAGCAAGACGTAGGAGATGAGACCATCAAGGTTTGCAAAGGGGCCAATTCTATTCTCTTCAGCTTCACGTGTCCCATCCTCACGGGGAGCAGAGGGACCAGGATTGAAGTCTAATCCCCATGACTTCTTGTTTTCCTTTGCTGAAGACATAGCAAACTGGAGGTTGCGCTTGAAGAGATTGTCGTCGCGACACCAGAGCAATGATGATGGGTTGGCTTCTTCAGGCTGTGGCCCACGGACCATGCAAGGATAGAATTCTTGCGCAATGGCTTCAGCTTTGTTCTTGGGGGGAAGGCCTCGATAGAGAATATCACCCCAAGGGCTCTTGATAGCATTTTTCTCTGCGTACTCCTGGGTGACGAACTTGTACTTGTACCACTGTTCAGCCCAATAGCGTCGAATCCATTGGATTCGAGTCTTGCGCTGATTGTAATCTTCTTCAGGATATGTTTTATACATTTCTGCCAGATCCTCAGGCAGATCCTTCGAAGTTCCCCCACGACGCTGTCTGCCACCCTTCCTGACTGATTTTTCTGCAGCCATGAACTTCAAGCTGAATGGCTTCAATACGTTCAGAGGCTTCAGAGATTTACGCTTGCTGGTCAAGCAGGAACTGGCTTCAGGAGAATTGATATGATGTTGTAAGTATTCTAAAAAAGAATGCAGACTATGAGAACTAAGGGATTCTCCCACGGACATGTACCTGTGACAGCATTAGAGATGCGAGGGAAGGGGAAGAGGTCATATGCATTCTCAGAAGATTTTGAAGATAAATCAGTTTGAAGACATTGACCTCATGATGCGAAGACATTCACTTATATGTGGTGTGAGTTGGTTCCAGATTTGTACCAATCCGTGAATAAGTACAAGTGAGGAATCAAACTAGATAGGAAATCTAAGTGAATAGACTAGGCATTATGAGATGCAGATAGAATAGATCTAACATTGAGTAGGCAGAAACCACTTTCGGTAAGTAGGATGAATCTATGAAGATCAAAAAGGTGGTAAAAATAGAGTTATAATTACCGCACGACGAACTGCTAGATGGGAAGAATAGGAGACCGAGCAGTTCAGTCCACCGTGCCCTAACTTAGCAACGGAGGACACCTACGGCGACGGCGGAGAGGACGATGTCCGCGGCCGGCGTGAGGACGGCGTCGGAGAAGTCGCGGCAGCTACGCGCTTCGTCGCCGGTGTCATCGCGAGCTAGCGGTGGCGCTAGGGTTTTGACGGAGGTGGAGAGGTGGAAGAAGGATTTCTTTACCGCAGGGGACAAGTATTTATAAGTAGGTGAGAGACACAGCGCAATTACGCTGGTGCCCCTGGCGGTTCACATCTGAGGGGTACGTGGCAAGCATGCAACATACTTTGAATTGTCCCACGTTCCCACGCCCGCCAAGTATGTCGGATGTTCGTTCCGGCTTCTCCGGATATCGACAATTTAAATAGGACTTGATGTTTTGTCTCTGTGTCTTCTGCTGACAAGGATGCAGAGAAGACATTCGACAGTTCCAATAGAATGCATATGATTTGGACAGATAGAGTTTGAGATAGTAAGCATAGAGAGATTAGGGTCCGATCACATTCACTTAGTTCAAAAGATTCAACTTGAGGACATACCTATAAGTGAATGTTGTAGAGGACAGAACGCTAGTATATATATATATATATATATATATATATATATATATATATATATATATATATATATATATATGCAATCAACTCATCATAGTGGAGAAAATCATGAAGATAAATAGAAACTGAAGACAAACCAAATGTGAAGTCTTTGCAAAATAACGCCATGAGTGAAACACTTCAAACAGAGAAATTTGGTGGTGGTTGTTACCCACCGTATAGGAAGTATTAGACCCAGACATGGCGCACAATTATCGTGGCGCTCCGAAGTCAAATTCCATGTTAATGTATTCACACTCAGAGTGTAAATCTTCATTGATTGAAGATATACATTACTTCGTGTGTTGCACATCTAAGTCATCAACATGCATAAGGGTTAGGATGTGTGCGTGATCACAGGACATTAGAGGATTCCAAGATATTTAGCTCACACCGTAACTTGCAAAACCTTTTCTCATCCAAGGGCTTTGTGAAGATATCTGCCAGTTGCTCTTCAGTGTTGACGTGCATGATATCTATATCTTTCTTCATAATATGATCTATGAGAAAGTGATGACATATTTCAATGTGCTTTGTCTTCGAGTGCTGGACTGGATTGTTGGCAATCTTGATGGCACTTTCATTGTCGCAGAAGAGAGGGACTTGCTTCAGATCGATGCCATAGTCCTTGAGAGTTTGCTTCATCCACAGAAGCTGAGCACAACAGGATCCAGCAGCAATGTATTCAGATTCAGCAGTTGAGAGTGATACACAGTTCTGCTTCTTTGAAGACCAACAGACAAGTGATCGACCAAGAAAATGACATGTGCCTGATGTAGACTTGCGATCCACCTTGTCACCAGCATAATCAGCATCCGAGAATCCAACCAGATCAAACCTTGAGCCCTTTGGATACCATAATCCGAGTGTTGGGGTGTAAGCCAAATATCTAAGAATTCGCTTCACTGCTAAGTGACGCGATTCCTTTGGTGCCGCTTGGAATCGAGCACACATGAAAACACTAAGCATAATATCTGGCCTAGATGCACATAGGTAAAGTAAAGAACCAATCATGGAGCGGTATACCTTTTGATTGAACTCTTTACCATTGTCGTCGGGACCAAGATGATGTTTGGCTGGCATTGGCGTCGTGTAACCTTTGCAATCTTGCATGCCGAACTTCTTCAGGTAATCTTTGAGATATTTTTCTTGAGATATGAAGATGCCATTTCTTTGTTGACGGATTTGAAGACCAAGGAAGAACTTCAGCTCACCCATCATGGACATCTGATATTGCTCTTGCATCATAAATCCAAACTCATCACTGTACTTCTGGTTGGTGCAGCCGAAGATTATGTCATCAACATATATTTGGCACACAAACAGTTCACCATCATATGTCTTCGTGAAGAGTGTGGGATCGAGGGATCCAGGTTTGAAGCCTTTGCTCTTCAGGAAGTCTTTGATTGTATCATACCAGGCGCGAGGAGCTTGTTTGAGGCCATACAGTGCTTTGTTGAGTTTGTACACCATATCAGGATGTTTTGGATCTTCAAAGCTAGGTGGTTGTGCAACATATACTTCTTCTTCAATCTTGCCATTGAGAAATGCACTCTTTACATCCATTTGATATAGCAAGATGTTGTGATGATTAGCATAGGCTAGCAGTATGCGTATAGCTTCAAGCCTAGCAACAGGAGCAAATGTTTCATCAAAGTCAATTCCTTCAACTTGAGTATATCCTTGAGCCACAAGACGTGCTTTGTTTCTGACAACTTGACCATGCTCATCTTGCTTGTTTCGATATATCCACTTTGTTCCAATAATGTTATGCTTGTGAGGGTCAGGTTGCTTGACAAGTTCCCAAACATTATTCAGCTTGAACTGTTGAAGTTCTTCTTGCATGGCTTGAATCCATTCAGGTTCCATAAAAGCTTCAGCAACTTTCATGGGTTCTGATATTGACACAAATGAAAAGTGCCCACAGAAGTTTGCTAAATGTGTTGCTCTTGAGCGAGTTAGCGGACCAGGCGCATTGATGCTATCAATTATCTTCTCAATCTGTACTTCATTTGCAACTCGAGGATGAACTGGACGAAGACCTTGCTCATGCTGATCATTGTCATCATTGGAAGTATTGTCTTCAGTCTGAGCATTGTCTTTAGGTTGGTTTGGTGCAGAAATGATAAGTTCCTCTTCAGGCTGTGCTTTAGAGGGCATGATCTCACCAGTTCCCATCAACTTGATAGATTCACAGGAAGGAGCTTCATCAAGTGTACTTGGCAGAATTTCTCTTTGTGAACCATTGGTTTCCTCAAATCGCACATCCACTGTTTCAACGATTTTGTAGTGGAAGAGGTTGATGACTCTGTAAGAGTGCGAATCCTTTCCATAGCCCAGCATGAAGCCTTTGTGAGCTTTGGGTTCAAATTTTGACATGTGATGGGGATCCTTGATCCAACATCTAGCACCAAGGACTCTGAAGTAGCTGACATTTGGCTTCTTGCTAGTGAGGAGCTCATAGGATGTTTTGCCCAGAAGCTTATGGATGTAGACACGGTTGATGATGTGACAAGCTGTATCAATGGCTTCAGGCCAGAACTTTCTTGGTGTCTTGTACTCGTCAAGCATTGTTCGAGCCATCTCAATAAGGGTTCTGTTTTTGCGCTCAACAATGCCATTTTGCTATGGTGTGTATGGAGCAGAAAATTCATGAGTGATTCCCATTATATCCAGATAAAGATCAAGGGCGGTGTTCTTGAATTCAGTGCCGTTATCACTTCTGATATGCTTGATCTTGATGCCATAGTTGTTCATTGCTCGATTGGCAAATCGTCTGAAGACATCTTGTACTTCAGTCTTGTAGAGAATTATGTGCACCCATGTGTATCTTCAGTAGTCATCAACAATGACGAAGCCATAGAGACACGTCGTTGTTGTGAGGCTGGAGTAGTGGGTAGGTCCAAATAAGTCCATGTGTAGCAGCTCGAAGGGTTGAGATGTTGTCATGATGGTCTTCGAAGGATGCTTGGCCCTTGTCATCTTTCCAGCTTCGCAGGCACCACACAGATGATCTTTCTTGAACTTGACACCTTTGATGCCTATGACATGCTTCTTCTTGACGAGAGTGTGCAAGTTCCTCATGCCTGCATGCCCCAGCCTTCGATGCCAGAGCCAGCATTCTGAAGCTTTAGCAAG
Organism: Triticum aestivum; assembly: GCF_018294505.1. NCBI lineage: Eukaryota > Viridiplantae > Streptophyta > Magnoliopsida > Poales > Poaceae > Triticum > Triticum aestivum. The sequence continues at coordinate 751,201,860 of NC_057813.1, read as the reverse complement.
AAGACATATGGCAAGTTTTGGACCTGCTGAGAAATCTACCATGTATAGATCACCTTTCCTATACCCTTCAAAGACTAGAGATTTGTCAGATTCCATTAGTACAAGGCAACGATATTTTCCAAATATCACAATCATATTTAAGTCACAAAGCATTGAGACAGACATTAAGTTGAATCCAAGGGATTCAACAAGCATCACTTTATCCATGTGTTGATCCTTTGAGATTGCAACTCTACCTAGACCCAATACTTTGCCTTTACCAGTGTCAGCAAATGTGATTTGACTCTTGTCGGATGGACGTAAGGTTGAGTCCATGAGAAGACTTTGATCTCCAGTCATATGATTAGTGCATCCGCTGTTAATAATCCATTCTTAAGCTTTTGGTGTACCCTACAGTGCAGTTAGAGGGATAGGCTTCACAATGTATGTTGTGAAGCATAAGCATTTGATGCACACTTGGATTATCACAGCATAGAAGAAAGTTAGCACACAGTATGACAGGTAAGTGATTCATATGTGGAATACATATTAAGTTATTTTATCATGCGTCCCTTTGTGTTTTAGGTCCCCAACAATTATATCGGACGCCATTGATTGCTGGCTGGAGACCACATTCTGCAAAAGAGAGTTAATTCTTCTTCACCACCCACATTTTCAGGGGTGGCTTAGAAGCAATGAGTCTAAGTGCAGCATCTGAGAATTTCGGCTTTGAAGCCCTAGCAAATAGCCTTGCAGGAGATGAATGATACTCATGTGAATAAGCAGAAAAGTTCTTAGTTCTATGAACATAGCGATTTGAAGACACATGCTCATATTCATGAGTCTGAGTATGATTTCCCTGCAAAACATTGGCGTTAGGGTGACTCAAGTGAGTCCTGTATTCGTAAGTAGCCGTTGGACCATATGATGCCTTTGGTCTGGGGTTTGTCTTGTTCCCTGGTGGTGTCATGATGACATTCACTGGAAGATTCTCAAGGCAGCTTTTGGGAACCCAGATCTTCTTCATAGGAGGTCCATTCCTGCAGTTAGTACCAATATACCTGGCAAACACTTCACCATTCTGATTTTTGAACAGTTTATAGTTTGCATCAAAGGATTCATCAATGATAATAGGATTAGCACAGGTAAATCTAGATAAGGTAGATGGATCCACTGAAGATTCCTTTGCAGCAACCCATGTGGTTTTGGGATACTGCTCAGGCTTCCAGTAGGAACCATCAGCATTCATTTTCCTCTCGAACCCAACACCCTCTTTCCTAGGGTTTCGGTTCAGAATATGCTTTTTGAGGACATCACAAAGTGTCTGATGCCCTTTCAGACTTTTATACATCCCTGTTTCAAGCAATGTCTTCAACCTAGCATTTTCATCAGCAATAGTAGTGGTATCCTCAGAAGAGGTGTTAGTTACCACATCAGTAGTTGAAGACAGAGCAACAGTAGCAGCAGTGGAACATTCAGCAATAGAGGTAGCGTTATCACACTCAATGCATTTTAAGCATGGTGGTTCAAATTCATTCTGAGCGGGACTGATCTGTTGAGCGAGTAATGAATCGTGCTTCTTTAGAAGAACTTCATAATCCACTCTTACCTTTTCAAGATCTTGCTCTCTTTGAAGACATTCAGAAGAGAGTTTCTCATGATCAGATAAGAGAGCATTATGTTGATCTTGAAGGGCGTCAAACTTGGAGTGAAGTCTCTGAAGACTATCAGCCAAAGCTTTTGACTGATCCATTTCTTCGCCCAACATATCATCGCTCTTACTAAGCATGTTTTGAATCTTTTCCAAAGCTCTTTTTTGTTTAGTGGCAAGGGAAGCAAGTTTGACATAGCTGGGGTCAAATTCATCACCTGATTCATCATCACTAGTTTCAGAAAGATAGCATTCAGTTACCTTAGCACCCCCTGCCATAAGGCATGGTGAAGATGAAGACGGTTCAGGTGGAAAGGTCATCTCTTTAAGAGACTCCTTGTAGTCATCAAGCCAAGGATCATGACGATTAAGATGACTATCATAGACCTCAGCAAGTCGGTCCCAGATTAGCTTCGCGTGATTGAGGTGCAAGACGTTCCTGAACTGATTTCAGGAGAGGCAGGAGCAGATGACATCCTTCGCAGTGAGGTTCAGTAGAGTGTACTTACGAATGTCATCAGCCTCCGCCATCTTGCATAGATCGGTGAGACCAATCTCGGTGACGGTCCACAGTTTGCTGTCCATAGCCATGAGTCACTTCTTCATCATGGCTTTCCGCCAGGGATACTCATGACCGTCAAAGGTGGGGCAAGATACATTCCTCAATCCTGCAGTCGACATAGCTAAACTCCAGGTGGTTAAACCAAATCACATAGAACAAGGGAGTACCTTGCTCTGATACCAATTGAAAGTGCTAGTTATCGACTAGAGGGGGGTGAATAGGCGATTTTTATGAAAGTCTTCAAAACATGGAAGTTTCAAAGACAAACAATAGAAACAACCTAATTGATATGCAGCGGAAGATAAACTACAACAAGCAAGCCATAATCAAATATGCAATAGTATTAACGTTCGAAGATTAATAGCAGCTAGGAAGTAGGATCAGGATGGAAGATAGTATGAAGACAATCAAAAATAGTACCCAAGCAATGAAGTCAATCAGATAAGACGATAAGCAATGACTTCACGAAGACAAACTCAAAGTAAAGGAGGGAAGAGATAGAACCAGTCACTTGTTGAAGACACATGATTTGTTGGACCAGTTCCAGTTGCTGTGACAACTGTACGTCTGGTTGGAGCGGCTGAGTATTTCAACTCGAGGACACACAGTCCTGGACACCCAGTCGCTAAGCACGCAGCTCAGGACACCAAGTCCTCACCGTATTCTTCTTGAACTAAGGACACACAGTCCTCGCCCAATCAGTGTGGTAAGTCTTCAAGGTAGACTTCCGAACCTTCACAGACTTCGTTCACCCGGCAATCCACAAAGTCTCTTGGATGCTCAGAACGCGACACCTAACCGGCTGGAGGATACACAGTCCTCAAGTGTAATAAGTCTTCAGGTCACACAGACAGAAATACTTCAGTGATGCCTAACACTCTTTGGCTCTGGGTGTTTGGGCTTTGACCTCGCAAGGATTTCTCTCTCTCAAATGCTTCGAGGTGGGTTGCTCTCAAACGACAAAAGCCGTATACTAACTCTGAGCAGCCACCAATTTATGGTGTAGGGGGTGGGCTATTTATAGCCACTAGGCAACCCGACCTGATTTGTCCGAAATGACCCTGGGTCACTAAGGAACTGACACGTGTTCCAACGGTCAGATTTCAAACACACACAGCAACTTTACTTGGGCTACAAGCAAAGCTGACTCATCCAACTCTAGATAAGATTTGCTCTCATTGTCTTCGCTCGAAGACATAGGATTTGGGTTGAGCATCACTTCAGTCAATCTGACTTAGTTCACATGGACCCCACTTAACAGTACAATGGTTCCTATGACTCAACAAAGAAGAAAAGGAAACAACGAAACCACACAGTCTTCGCGCTCCATAGTCTTCACTCAATGTCTTCTCATGTCATAGACTTCAGTGTGAATATCTTTCTTGAGTTCTGTGTTTGCCCACATACAAATGAAAAATGCCCACAAAAATTTGCTAACTGTGTTGCTCTTGAGCGAGTAAGTGGACCAGGTGCATTGATGCTATCAATTATCTTTTCAATCTGTACTTCATTTGCAACATGAGGATGGACTGGACGAGGACCTTGCTCATGCTGATCATTGTCATCATTGGGAGGATTGTCTTCGGTCTGAGCATTGTCTTCAGGTTGGTTTGGTGCAGAAATGATAAGTTTCTCTTCAGGCTGTGCTTCAGAAGGCATGATTTCACCAGTTCCCATCAGCTTGATAGATTCGCTGGGAGGAGCCTCATCTAGTGTGCTTGGCAGGAGGTCTCGTTGTGAACCATTGGTTTCATCAAATCGCACGTCCACAGTTTCAACGATTTTGTAGTGAAAGAGGTTGAAGACTCTGTAAGAGTGCGAGTCCTTTCCATAACCGAGCATGAAGCCTTCGTGAGCTTTAGGTGCAAATTTTGACTTGTGATGGGGATCCTTGATCCAGCACCTAGCACCAAAGACTCTGAAGTAACTGACATTTGGCTTCTTGAAAGTGAGGAGCTCATAGGATGTTTTGCTCAGAAGCTTGTGGATGTAGACACGGTTGATGATGTGACATGCTATATCAATAGCTTCAGGCCAGAACTTTCTTGGTGTCTTGTACTCATGGAGCATTGTTCGAGCCATCTCAATGAGGGTTCTGTTGCGCTCTACAATGCCATTTTGCTGAGGTGTGTATTGTATCCAGATAAAGATCAAGTCCGGTATTCTTGAATTCAGTGTCGTTATCACTTCTGATATGCGTGATCTTGACGCCATAATTGTTCATGGCTCGATTGGCAAATCGTCTGAAGACATCTTGTACTTCAGTCTTGTAGAGAATTATGTGCACCCATGTGTATCTTGAGTAGTCATCAACAATGACGAAGCCATAGAGACAAGCTGTTGTTGTGAGGGTAGAGTAGTGAGTAGGGCCAAATAAGTCCATGTGTAGCAGCTCGAAGGGTTGAGATGTCGTCATGATTGTCTTCGAGGGGTGCTTCGCCCTAGTCATCTTTCCAGATTCACAGGCACCACACAAATGATATTTCTTGAACTTGACACCTTCGATGCCTATGACATGCTTCTTCTTGACGAGTGTGTGTAAGTTCCTCATGCCAGCATGCCCCAGCCTCCGATGCCAGAGCCAGCATTCTGAAGCTTTTGCAAGAAGACATACGGCAAGATGTGGACCTGCTAAGAAATCTACCACATATAGATCATCTTTCCTATACCCTTCAAAGACTAGAGACTTGTCAGATTCCATTAGTATAAGGCAACAATATTTTCCAAATAGCACAATCATGTTTAAGTCACAAAGCATTGAGACAGACATAAAGTTGAACCCAAGGGATTCAACAAGCATCACTTATCCATGTGTTGATCCTTCGAGATTGCAACTCTACCTAGACCCAATACCTTGCTTTTACCAGTGTCAGCAAATGTGATTTGACTCTTGTCGGATGGACGTAAGGTTGAGTCCATGAGAAGACTTCGATCACCAGTCATATGATTGGTGCATCCGCTGTCGATAATCCATTCTGAAGCACGAGGTGTCATACCCTACAGTGCAGTTAGGAGGATAGGCTTCACAAGGTATGTTGTGAAGCATAAGCATTTGACGCACACTAGGATTGTCACAGCTTAGATCAAGGGTAGAACACACAATATGACAGGTAAACGATTCGTATGTGGAATACATAGTAAGTCATTTTATCGAGCGTCCCTTAATGTGTTTTAGGTCCCCAGCAATAGTATCGGACGCCTTTGATTGCTGGGTGGAGACTATATTCTGCAAAAGAGAGGTAATTCTTCTTCACCACCCACATCTTCAGGGGTGGCTTAGAAGCAATGAGTCTAAGTGCAGCATCTGAGAATTTCGGCTTTGAAGCCCTAGCAAATAGCCTTGCAAGAGATGAATGATACTCATATGAATAGACAGAAAAGTTCTTAGTCGTATGAACATGGCGGTTTGTGGACACACGTTCATATTCATAAGGTTGAGCATGATTTCCCTGCAAAACATTGGCGTTAGGGTGACTCAAGTGAGTCCTGTATTCGTATGAAGACGTTGGACCATATGATGCCTTTGGTTTGGGGTTTGTCTTCTTCCCTGGTGGTGTCATGATGACATTCATTGGAAGATTCTCAAGACAGCTTTTGGGAACCCAGATCTTCTTCATAGGTGGTCCATTCCTGCAGTTAGTATCAATATACCTGGCAAACACTTCACCATTCTGATTTTTGAACAGTATATAGTTTGCATCAAAGGATTCATCAATGATAATAGGATTAGCACAGGTAAAGCTAGATAAAGTGGATGGATCCACTGAAGGTTCCTTTGCAGCAACCCATGTGGTTTTGGGATACTGCTCAGGCTTCCAGTAGGAACCATCAGCATTCATTTTCCTCTCGAACCCAACACCCTCTTTCCTAGGGTTTCGGTCCAGAATTTGCTTTTTGAGGACATCACAAAGTGTCTGATGTCCTTTCAGACTTTTATACATCCCTGTTTCAAGCAATGTCTTCAACCTAGTATTTTCATCAGCAATAGCAGTGGTATCCTCCGTAGAGGGGTCAGTTTCCACAACAGTAGTTGAAGACAGTGCAACAGCAGCGGTATTGGAACATTCAGCAACAGAGGTAGCGTTATCACGCTCAATGCATTTTAAACATGGTGGTTCAAATCCATCCTGAGCGGAACTGATCTGTTGAGCGCGAAATGACTCATTCTCTTTTTGAAGATCTTCATGAGTCGCTTTCAATTTCTCAAGCTCTTGCTTCCTTTGAAGATAATCATAGGAGAGCTTTTCATAAGTGGTTGAGAGCGTCTCATGAAGACTTTCAAGTTCTTGGTACTTAGCATGAAGATTTTTTATGTCTTCTACTAAGGACTGTGAACATGTCATTTCCACGTCCAACAGGTCATCGCTTTTGTCTAACAGTTTTTGAGTATGTTCCATGGCCCTTTGTTTTTCAGTAGCAATTTTAGCAAGTGTTTTGTAGCTGGGTTTGGATTCACAATCAGAGTCATCTTCACTTGATGTTTGAAAGTAAGCATCACATGATTTTACCTTGGCACCACGTGCCATGAAGCAGTAGGTGGGAGCAGGATCGTCCAAGTCATCAGCTTCAGCGTTGGAGTGGAGGTCATTGTCTTCAGTGTTGAAGATGGACTTGGCAACATAGGCTGTGGCTAGAGCCAGACTTGCAACGCCAGGGTCGGACTCTTCTTCAGACTCCACCTCCACGTCCTCAGAAGCAGACTCCTCCTCTGAATCCATTCCCTTGCCAACAAAAGCACGAGCCTTGGCTGATGAAGACCTTGATGAGGACTTAGAAGAAGACTTTGAAGATTTCTTCTTCTTCTTGTCATCAGAATCATATTCTTTGCTCTTCTTCTTCTTCTTCTCATTGTCCCACTGAGGACACTCAGAGATATAGTGTCCAGGTTTCTTGCACTTGTGACATGTTCTCTTCTTGTTGTCATGAGTGGAAGCTTCATCATTTCTTGAGCTAGATCGTGAAGACTTTCTGAAGCCCTTCTTCTTGGTGAACTTCTGGAACTTCTTCACAAGCATGGCAAGTTCCTTTCCAATGTCTTCAGGATCATCAGAACCATAGTCAGATTCTTCTTCAGATGAGGAAATCACTTTTGCCTTCAAAGCGCGAGTTCGGCCATAATTGGGACCATAGATATCTCTTTTCTCAGAAAGCTGGAACTCATGTGTGTTGAGCCTCTCAAGTATATCAGACGGATCGAGTGTCTTGAAGTCAGGACGTTCTTGTATCATGAGGGCAAGGGTGTCAAAGGAGCTGTCAAGTGATCTCAGTAGTGTCTTGACGATTTCATGCTTGGTAATCTCAGTGGCGCCAAGAGCCTGAAGCTCATTTGTGATGTCGGTGAGGCGATCAAACGTGAGCTTCGTTTCTCTTGAAGCGGTTGAAGAGCTTGCGAAGAACACTGATCCTCTGGTCTCTCTGTGTAGAGACGCCTTCGTTGACCTTGGATAGCCAGTCCCAGACTAGCTTTGACGTTTCCAGAGCACTCACACGGCCATACTGTCCTTTGGTCAGATGACCACAGATGATGTTCTTTGTAGTGGAGTCCAGTTGAATGAACTTCTTGACATAAGTAGGGGTGACACCTTCACCAGTTTTGGGAACGCCATTCTTGACGACATACTAGAGGTCGACATCTATGGCTTCAAGATGCATGCGCATCTTATTCTTCCAGTAGGGATATTTAGTTCCATCGAACACGGGACAAGCAGCGGAGACTTTGATTATCCTTGCAGTCGACATAGCTAAACTCCAAGTGGTTAAACCGAATCACACAGAACAAGGGAGTACCTTGCTCTGATACCAATTAAAAGTGCTAGTTATCGACTAGAGGGGGCGTGAATAGGCGATTTTTATCAAAGTCTTCAAAACTTGGAAGTTTCGAAGACAAACAATAGAAATGACCTAATTGATATGCAGCGGAAGATAAACTACAACAAGCAAGCCATAGTCAAGTATGCAATAATGTGAACATACAAAGATTAATAGCAGCAAGGTAGTAAGGATCAGGATGGAAGATAGTATGAAGCCAATCAACGATAGTAGTCAAGCAATGAAGTCAAACAGATAAGACAAATAAGCAAAGACTTCACGAAGACAAACTCAAAGTAAAGGAGGGAAGGGATAGAACCAGTCACTTGTTGAAGACACAGGATTTGTTGGACCAGTTCCAGTTGCTGTGACAATTGTACGTCTGGTTAGGGAGGCTGAGATTCAACTCATAAGACCGCGTCTTCACCTTATTCCCCTTGAGCTAAGGACACACAGTCCTCGCCCAATCACTCTGGTAAGTCTTCAAGGTAGACTTCCGAACCTTCACAGACTTTGTTCACCGGCAATCCACAATGACTCTTGGATGCTCAGAACGAGACGCCTAACCGGCTGGAGGATACATAGTCCTCAAGTGTAATAAGTCTTCAGGTCACACAGACAGAAAGACTTCAGTGATGCCTAACACTCTTTGGCTCTGGGTGTTTGGGCTTTGTCCTCGCAAGGATTTCTCTCTCAAAGGCTTCGAGGTGGGTTGCTCTCAGAACGACAAAAGCCGTAAACTAACTCTGAGCAGTCACCAATTTATGGTGTAGGGGGTGGGCTATTTATAGCCACAAGGCAACCAGACCTGATATGTCCGAAATGACCCTGGTCACTAAGGAACTGACACGTGTTCCAACGGTCAGATTTCAAACACACACGGCAACTTTACTTGGGCTACAAGCAAAGCTGACTCATCCAGCTCTGGATAAGATTTGCTCTCATTGTCTTCGCTCGAAGACATAGCATTTGGGTTGAGCATCACTTCAGTCACTCAGACTTTGTTCACTTGGACCCCACTTAACAGTACGGTGGTTCCTATGACTCAACAAAGAAGAAAAGGAAACAACGAAACAACACAGTCTTCGCGCATCATAGTCTTCGCTCAATGTCTTCTCATGTCATAGTCTTCAATGTGAATATCTTCACATACCACCATTGTCTTCAATGTCTTCATACATTTTTAGGGGTCATCTCCGGTAGGTAAACCGAATCAATGAGGGACACTACCTGCATTATCCTGCAATTCTCACAAACGCATTAGTCCCTCAACCAACTTTGTCGTCAATAATCCAAAACCAACTAGGGGTGACACTAGATGCACTTACAAAAGCAGATCGCCACCGCACCAAGTGTGGCTTCGCCGTCGGCGGGCAAGTCCTCCTCCAGCTGCAATGGTTCCGTCGCAAGTAGCCACTTCCTTAAGTTAGCGTACAAGCACTCCAGGCCGTTCACCATCAGTTGCAAGTCGGCATGCTAGCCTACCACATGCACCTGCCGTCGAACAACTACAACCACCCCGTCTTCCATGTCCTGCAAATCAGGGCGTTTGTCCCCAACTACACCCCGGTCTTCTCTGAGAAGCAATGTGTGCCAGAGTAGAATGAAGAGGGAAAAATGATTTGCAGTTAGTTCGATTGAAAGGACAAAAAATGATTCGGTGCCGGTCCGAGTGGAATGAAGAGGAAAAAATAAAATTACACTACTCTGTCTGAAATGGAAAATTTGCACCCGTCTGAGTCAACCCTAACTCACACGAGTCTATAAGTAAAGGAGAAAAGATTTGCATTGACCCAAGTAGAATGAATCAAAACGGTATGACGATGCAAAAACAAATAAATTTTTCCATTGAAGTTGGCAGCATTACTTCAACATAGATGTCTTGTTCAAGAGGATGCGAGAATGAACGACATATTGCAGCTTTTCCATGTCATAGAAAAATGGCACGGTGGTTCAAGAGAAACTTGGCTCTCTGGAGGGAGGGGTGGAGAGAAGTACTCCAGGCAGATTCGTTTCTTTCTGGCAAGAAAAAAGACGCGAGACGGCAAAACGAGGCTGGCGTCACTCCATACTTTTCGTGCCCAATACACACGAGCTTGTGAGCAAAGATTAAATGAGACGGAGTTAGTCCAAGTGAAAGGAAATAAATGATCCAATGCCGGTCCGAGATGAATGTAGAGGAAACAAAACTTGACACTAGTCTATCTGAAAGGAATTTTTTTTGCTTCCGTCTGAGTCATCCCTAACTCACATAACAAGTTTATAAGTATGTGGAGAAATGATTTGCATTGACCCAAATAAAGTGAATAAAAATAGCATCATGATGCAAAAACAAGGTTAAAAAATGTCCTGCCATCACACCACTTGGCCACTATAGCGAAACAGAAAAAGGGACATGACATTCCATACATTTGTCCATTGAAGTGTGCCGGATTACTCCAACATAGATGTCCTGTACAAGAGGGTGCAAGAGAGAACGACATATTGGAGCTTGTCCATGTCATAGAAAACTGACCCAGCGATGCATGAGCAACTTGCCTCTCTGGGAGGGAAGGGGTGGAGAGAAGTACTACATGCGGATTCGTTTCCTTTAGGCTAGAAAAAAGACGCAGGTGGGCAAAAAGAGGTTGACCTCAGTCCATACTTTTGGCCTCCAACACACACGAGTTTGTTAGCACTGAAAAAATGATTCGGAGTTAGTCCAAGTGAAAGAAAATAAATGGTTTTGTTCCGGTCCAAGTGGAATGAATAGGACTTCTTTTTACACTACTACGTGTGAAAGGGAAAATTTTGCATCCGTCCGAAACGACCCTAACTCGTATGACGAATTTATAAGTAATGGGAGAAAAGATTTAAACTGACGTAAGTAGAATGAATAAAAACGGCATGATGACGGAATGATTTTTGTTGTGGAAGGAAATAGATGATTTGGTACCGGTCGGAGTGGAATGAAGAGGAAAAATAAAAATACTTGCTTAAACTAGTCCGTGCGAAAATGACAAGATGCAAAAAAGACTGACGTCACTCCACGCCTTCTAGCCCCCAACATGCACGAGTTAACAGCGACGCCCAGCCAGAAGTATGTCATGACCACTTTTATTCGACGGGAGTCCATGCAGAAAGGAAAAATTGCATCCGTCTCATTCGAATGATGGAAAATAAATGATCCATTAGTTTTAGCCGAAGGAAAACACTAATGTTGCTACAAAATTTTATCCCCCAAGCACACAAAAGTGAGCAAGGAAACCAACCCTCTAGCGACGAATGAAATAAATACTTAACACTCCATACATCTGGTGTCACACCGCCGAACCAGCATGATGGAGAGACTGTACGAAAAAAAATGTTACATTACTCTATTGTCTTGGCGTCGCACAGCCTGACCACTACGGTGAAGCGGAAAAAAGGACATGACACACCATACATTTTTCTATTAAAGTATGTGTCATTACTCCAATATAGATGTCCGGTTGAAGAGGGTGAGAGAGGGAACGACATATTGTAGCCTTTTCATGTCATAGAAAAATGACCCGACGGTGCAGGAGCAACTTCGCCCTCTAGAGGGAGGCATAGGAATAAATAGTTCAGTTTCGGTCCGATTGGAATGAAGAGGAAAAAAGTTACATTGGTCTATGTGAAAGGGAAAAGTTTTCATCCGTCCGAATCGACCCTAACTCAGATGACGAGTTTGTAAGTACGAGGAGAAAAGAATTGCATTGACCCAAATAGAATGACTAAAAACGGCATGATGATGCAAAAACAATTTAAAAAAAGTTTTGGCGCCACACTACCTGAGCACTATAGCGAAGCGGGAAAAGGGGGCATGACATCACATACATTTGTCCATTGAAGCGTGTGGCATTACACCAACATAGATGTCCGGTCGAAGAGGGTATGAGATAGAACGTCATATTGCATCTTTTCATGTCATAGAAAAATGACCCTGCGGTGTAGGACCAACTTGGCCCTATGGAGGGAGGAAGTGGTGGAGAGAAGTACTCCGGGCGGATTTGTTTCTTTTTTCAAGCTAGAGAAAAGACGACGTCACCATATACTTTGGCGCCCAACACACAGAATCTTTTGAGCAAATTAATAATGAGTGGGAGTTAGCACAAGCGGAAGGAAATAAATGGTTTGGAGCCGGTCGGAGTGGAAGGAGGAGAAAAAAAATCTTTATTTACACTAGTCTGTGTGAAAGGAGAAATTTGCAGCTCTCACGAATACTGTATAAGTAAGTGAGAAAATATTTTGGTCGACTCAAATAGAATGAACCAAGGCAAAAAAAAAACGGCAACAAAATGCAAAAAAGACTTAGTTCTGGCGTCGCACTGCCTGAGCACTATAGCGAAGCGGGAAAAAGGGAAGATTTTGGTCGACTGAAATAGAATGAACCAAGGCAAAAGAAAAACGGCATCAAAATGCAAAAAAAGACTTAAATCGCTCCGCGCTTCTAGCCCCCACCTAGGGTTACAGGCTGCTGGGCCAAACCCGGCTAGAAGTACGTCACGAACGCTTTTTGCCTCGACAGGCCAGCATAGCTAGTGCTAGCTTTGCGTCCTCGACGATACATGATTGAACGTCTCGCTATTTAAGCCGCGAGGTGTCTGCCGAAACAAGCGATGTGGTACTAAAATACTACTACTCCGTAGCACGCAGCGTCAACCGAGTGGTGCGCTCGTCTTCGGCCCACCTGTGGCTAAGCGCCCTGATCTTCGCGTCTTCGGCCCACCGGCTAAGCTGGAACGGATGGATTTCGTGTAACGAGCACTGCGCGTGCGAGGTCTCCAACCAAGGAATCAACAACCGTACGCAACCACCCAAAAAACAAGAAGTCGTACGCAACCAGGGAACCAGTTGAGCCAGCTACAGCTAATCTATCTACTTTGATAATTTGAAGTAGCATAATTATGACACGTACATAACCAAGTTGATTTCCCCTCAAAAAAGAAAAACTTGTTCAGTTCTGCACTAAATGAAGCAGGTTCACCAATTGATGCTCTCGTGGTATGAATCTTGAAAATTTGCATCTAGCAACCAACAATCCACATGTACATACGGTTCCTCTGCCTCCCGCCCGTCCGTCTAGTCTCCGTAGGCCTTAGAACCATATGGGGGCGCGGTGGATCTCGGTCCTTGTCCATGGAGCCTCAATTTTAGATGGTTTTTTCCGTTTTGTTAGGGTTTCTGTCCTGTTAAGGAAGGCCAGACGGCGGGGGCTCCTTTAATATGGAATGATTTTCTCCCCGCCTGGCCCGTTTCGATTGTCAGAAGGCGTGTGGAGATCTCTGGCGTATCTCACAGGATTCATTCGATGATTGTCTTTGATGAATCCAGAAGGTGTGTGGCGGCAGCGCGAGCTGCGGCGGTGCGGCGGGGGCGTGCCGCTGGTGCGGGGCATGGCGGCGGCGGGGCTCTCGGCCGTGCGGTGCGGGCGGGCGTCCAGGCCGTGGTGGCTGCACGGTGCAAGACCATGGCGTGGTGACAGATCGGGGCTGGCGCAGGGGCGGCGGCGCAGGCGCGGATCCGGCTCGGATCTGGCCCTGCGGCCGCAACCTCGGCTTCAGCGCGGGAAGAGGCCGGATCCTGGCCGGGCTTGGCCGGATCTAGCTTCTCCGCCCCCGTTGGCCGCCCTCGATGGGGCTCGGTGGCTTCGTTCCGGCGGCCAGCGAGGGCTGGATCCCGGGGCCGGCGATGGCGACACTATTCGGTGTTGTTCCCTTGTTGAGGCATCGCTGTTGAGAAGTTTTAGGACACTATCTGCTACCTCCGGGGGAAAACCTAGATCATTAGATCAGATGACGGCGGCATTATTGTGTTGTTTTCCTTATGTGGCATCATTCTGGAAGGTGTACACGGCCTCGAGGGACCAATGGGCGGAATAATTGGTGGAGCGGTGATTCATCCTGCACATTAACGGTGGCGCTTCTCGGCGGCGTGACGCAGTGGAGACTCGGCGCCCGATGTGTGGCAAGGGACTCGCGCAGGAGAGTGACGTTATCAGGCATCATGGTGGTGTCGACGGCAGAGAGGCCGGGCAAGGTGGTGCAGCAGTACATCACTGAAGATGGATTGGTGGCAGGTGGATGTGGCGACCTTATACCCGACAGGTGGCCTGGTTGAGGAGTGCGCCGGACTGGTAGGTGCCCCATACCTGGTAGGCGTCCTGGTTGGGACCTCAGGTCTTAGATGTTTAGGTTTAGCTGCGATATCTGTTTGGTATTAGCCCCAGACTATCAATGCCCTTCATCAATTGAATAGGAGTAGCGACAGTTGTTGCTTAGACGGTGGCTTTAGTATTACCGTTGTATGACTTTGTAAGGTCTTGTGAGAATAATTAATAAAGTGTCCGTATGCATCGCCCAGATGCAGAGGCCAGGGTCCTCCTCCTTTTCTAAAAACTAAAAATTTGGATTTGGTCTTTATTCATTTTGTCTTCATGTTGGATCCTTCCAGTCTACGCATCTTTTCATCGGTGGTTCTTTTTTTCTGGTGCGCTTGTCCTATGGGGACTTTAAACGATGACTTCTTGACTGTTTATTTCAGCAAGTTTTCCCGGCTCCGCCAAAGGAGGGTCAATGACAGTGGTGCGCCTTCGGCTCGCTTCATAGGTTGTAGTTCTCGCAAGGTCGTCTACGAATCTGGCCGTATTTTTTATTATTTCTGGTGTTCGTTGTGCTAATGATTGAAGATAATAGATCGGAAATTTTCCCGCAACAAAAAAAAACAGCCCACATGGAGCAACAATTTCAACCTAACAATTATATAGGTGGGCTTTTATTATCTTCTACTACTACACTACACTAGTTGCTTTCCTGAGAAACATCTGGATGATCTCTGTTAATGATACAACTCTCTAAACTATTCATATGGTCAGCACAGTCTCAACAAAATGTTCTTTACAGGATAAGGGTTTGTTTGTTGTTCTTGGAACTTCCCTGTTTCCAACTAACAACATTGATCAAATATTCAGTGAAACACATTGCAAGTCAAAATAAGTTCGAGTATGATATAGTAAAATGTATAGTTTCGTGCTTACACCACAATCCACAAAAGAAGGGAAAATTCTCTGAATTCCTCTTCTGTAGCAACGTCATCCTCAGTGATCATCTCTTCCCATGTCCCCCGGGATAGTCCTTCAGTGTTAGATCGATCAGCCTCTTCGCCTACATACACAGAACATGGTTGGCACATAATTAATTTCTTCCCAGAATCACTTCCCTAGAAGTTGGCACCCCTCATCTGCGGTCATTTGTGTGCCTATTTTTCTAAAAAGGAAGACATTCACACTTCCTAGCATGATAATTAGCAATCTTCAAATATCATAATAGAAAACATATGGACGAAATTAGTTCTTCAGGTGAGTCTATGGAAAAAGTTGTGGCTATCTGAGTATGAAAACACGGCGACACCCACAAAAGCTTGTGTCTAGGGAAAGTCCCGTAGTCGAGCCTATTCATCAACCCTGGTGAATTGAATGATTAAATAATTTGTGTCCATATTCTTATTAAGTGCAACTAAACATCACAAACAAAAAGGTTAAATGGAAGATTATAATCTAGCACTCAGTAAAATATATATGGTCATCAGCTGTGCAAAAGTTAGTTCATCGATTAGCATCAAGAAGAACAAAACTAAGGTATTTTCATTTTTGATGAAGTCAAATACACACAGAAAAAATAAACAACAAAATATACTTGGTAGTGCCATTGATTTCATGAAACCAATGGACAAGCAATTCCATGCAAGGTTGGCACATTGGGCACCATATATAAGTGAGTGAAATGTCGATAAGCATGTCCTCATAGTACCATTGACTAAATCATTTCTCTTGGATCCTATCATTACTAGTAGAATGCACGTGCGCTCCTATGGGCTACAAATCATATAAATGGAGCAAACAAATAATTAAGCTAGTCTTTATGGTTGAAGCTCAATTCTCCCACGTGCGTCCGAGCGTGTTCGGACAAAGGGGCGTCTAGCGGGCTCCTCGATATTCAACCGTAGATGATCCAGGTTCACCCAAATCTAGCCCTATCTGGTGGGAGGGGGGTGGAGGGGAATGTGGTTATCTGGATTATCCACCATTTTATTTCCAACATGCGGTCCGAACAGAAAAGACTCCACCCCATGATAGACACTTCCCTTTTCTTGTTGAACCTTCCCCTCACCGCTCGGTTTTCCGCTAAGACTGGACATTACTCCCTGGAGCCCTCTCCTTTAAAACTGGATGATGCCCGCCTCACCTTCGCCATGGCGTGCTCTCTTCTTCACACTGTACTTCCCCATGGACTGCGAAGGAGGAGTCTCCCGCCAATCGTTCTGCTCTTGGCCCTGACCCCCTCCCCCCATGTCCGTGTCGATCCACCACCGCCATCAAGGGCTAGGAGGCGTGCGCCACCCGTGACGCCGCCAAGCCAAGAAGACGGATCTGATGTCTTCCGAGCCATTGACAAGTTGTAACATAAAGTTGAATGTTGTGCATTACCACGAAACAAAAATAAGATGTTCATTGTTGGGCATGCACCTTAGACGCCGCCGTGTGTTTTATTGACTCTTGAAGCAACAAATAAATGCATTTACCCTCCTTTCTTAACCAAAAATTTGCATGACTTGAAGAAAAAAATATGAACTGCTCGCTCATGCAATTTGCTGCAAAGCCATCTCTAATGAAATGTAATTCGGTACATTATTAAAAGTAGGAAAATTATTTTGCTCAGTGCCGTAAGTAAACTGGCCAACTCCAACCCCCATCTCTCTCACTCTCGGCCCTCACTCTTATCACAAAATTGAGTACTAAGCGAGCCACCGCCATGGCAGGCCAGCAACGACGGATAAGGGCAGCAACTACCTTCCCTTCTTAGTGATAGTACCTCCTTTCCCTCAAATCAAATTTAAGGTATTGACAAAACATTATGCACTTAGCAGTAATATAATTAGATCCACGCCTCTCTTTCTTTCTCATCTCTCTGAATTTAAATATATGAATTTTGATTTTGCTAACCACATTTTGATTTTGTCACACTCACTCGCACCAACTACGTCGACTGGGCCATGGTGATGCGCGTGCAACTGCAGACTCAGGGCCTGTGGGAGGCCATGGAGTACGGCGACGGTGACGGCGACGATCGTGTCGTGCTGGCCGTGTTGCTCCGCGCGGTGTCTCCAAAGAAGATCCGCGCCCTCGCCGGCAAGGACTCGACTAAGGAGGCATGGGAGACGCTGATGATGACGCGCATGGGCAGCGAGCGCGTCTGGGAGGCCAAGGCGCAGACCCGCCGACGCGAGTTCGAGGAGATACGCTTCCGCGACTGGGAGTCGATTGAAGATTACTCTCTTCGTCTGACAGCGATCGTGAACGAGCTGGAGCTGCTGAACGACCGTGTGACGGAGTACCGCGCCGTGCTGAAGTTTCTCCGCGCGGTGCCACGCAAGTTCAAGCAGATGGCCATGGCCATCGAATCCTTCGTCGACCTGCGGTCGCTCTCTATCGAGGAACTGTGCGGGCGCTTGCGGTCCTTTGAGGAGAGCTACGCTCTTGACGATGTTGACCATGGTGTTGGCGAACTGCTCCTCACTGAAAGGGAGTGGTACGCGTGCCTGCAACATCAAGGCCAGGGCTCCTCCTCGGGCACCAAGGAAGGCAAGGGACACTCCGGCACACGACCGCAAGGCGGCGAGCGGGCAGGTGGGCGCGGCGATGGTGGCAAGAAGCCCGCCGACGAGAAGCGAAAGGGAAAATGCCGCTACTATAACATTCCTGGCCACTGGGCTAGGGAGTGTCGTAGGCGGAGCGCGATCGCCAGAACCAAGGCGGGGCGACGAACCTCGCCGAGGCAGACGTGGAGCCACCATCGCTTCTAATGGCTGCCGTCGAGGAGGGCGAGCACCCAGTCCAGGCCGTGGGCACGGCCAGCGATGTGGAGCCGTGGAGGTGGTACCTGTGCGCGCCCAGGCGGTCTTCCTCAACGAAGAGCCCGTCGTGCCAGAGACCACCGGAGCACGTGGTTCCTGGTACATGGAGACCGGTGCCAGCAGACACATGACAGGGGCGAGCGATGCTTTCATCAACCTCGACGAGACGGCTCCGTGCGCTTCGGCGATGGCTCCCTCGTCACGATCTGCGGAAAGGGTTGCGTCATTTTCCGGTGGACCAACGGCAACGAGCGGATGCTCCCGGACGTCTACTTCATGCCCAAGCTGCGGGCCAACATCATCTCACTCGGGCAGCTGGACAAGAAGGGATGCAAATCCGTGATCGAGGATTTGCACCTTTGTGTGTTCGACCAACAGAGGGAGCTGCTCGTACGGGTCAGGCACACCGCAAATCGCATGTACATCCTGCGGCTGGACCTCGCCGCGCTGGCGTGCCCTCGTGGCAAAGTTGGATGACCCGGCGTGGCTGTGGCATGCCCGCCTCGGCCACCTCCACTTCCGCGCCATGAACGCCATGTCCAGGAGGGGCATGGTTCGTGGGATGCCGCTCGTGGATCACACCGACGAGATCGGTGATGGGTGCACAATCGGAAAGCAACATCGCCTGGCGTTCCCGCGCGCGAGCCCACACCGCTCAGAGCGCGCCCTGGACCTGGTGCACACTGACCTTGGCGGTCCGATCAAGCCAGCGACTGCGGGCGGTAATCAGTATTTCCTCTTGGTCGTTGATGACTATAGTAGATACATGTGGCTGGAAGTTCTCAGGTCCAAGGACGAGGTGTTCGCATGTTTCAAGAAGATTTAAGCGCAAGCCGAGGCGAAGCAGAGCTGCCGCCTGCGTGTGTTCTGCTCGGACAGGGGCGGCGAGTTCAAGGCCCACTGCGAGCAGGGCGGGATCGTGCACCACACCATTGCTCGGTACTCACCATAGCAGAATGGGGTCGTCGAGCGCTGAAACCAAAGGGTGGTCTAGATGGCCCGTGCATGCTCAAGAGCATGGCCATGCCGGCCAAATTCTAGGGCGAAGCCGTCAAGTGCGTCGTGTACGTGCTCAACAGAGCGCCCACAGGGAGTCTCAATGGGGTGACCCCGTATGAGGCTTGGAACGAGAGGAAGCCCACTGTCGAGCACCTGCACACATTCGGCTGCGTCGCCCATATAAAGAAGATGGGGCCCGGTGTGACCAAGTTGTCCGATCGCTCGGTCCTCACCATATTCATCGGCTACGAGGAGGGCTCCAAAGCCTATCAGGTGTACGACCTGGTGGCAAATCGGGTGTACGTCACCCGCGACCTGATGTTCGAGGAGCGCCGTCTGTGGGCCTAGTCAGTGGACGGGGCGGCGACGGCGACGCGGGGTAAGGAGGCGGCAACATCATCATTCACTGTGACATACACCACCGAGTTGGGGGAGCACATCATCGACAGGAATGAGGAGTCTACCCCGCCAATGACGCGATGCGTCTCCGAGCGTGTGACACCGACCTTCGCCACGCCCGGACCGAGCACAGAGCTGTGCACTCCACCGTTGCACGACAGCGCGCTGGACGCTGCGGTGTACACGGATGCGCTGCGACACTACAGTCACATGGAGGATGTGTACGATGCCGCCAATCCTGTGCAGGCGCAAGACGCCTGATCCAGAGTTCGATGACGACGAGCTCGGGGATGCTGTGCCTGGTCGCAGCAGCCGGTGGGCGTGGAAGTAGCACTGACCTTCCCCGAGTGGAGGGCGGCGATGCAAAAAGAGATGAAGGCCATCATCAACAACAACACATGGTCGGTCACCGTGGCTTCTCCTGGGTGTCGTGCGATCGGTCTGAAATGGGTCTTCAAGTTGAAACAGGCTGCGGATCGCAACATGGTGAAGCACAAGGCCAGGCTCGTCGTGAAGGGCTACGCCCAGCAAACAGAGGGTGGACTTCAACAAGGTGTTCACGCCAATGGCGCAGATGGAGATGGTGTGCGTGCTGATCGCGCTTGCCACGCATGCTGGCAGGCAGGTCCATCATATGGATGTCAAGTCAGCGCTCCTGAACGACGATCTGGTAGAGGAGGTCTACGTCCAGCATACGGAGGGTTTCGTCAACCCCGATGATCCTTGAGTCATCCTCAAGCTCAGCAAGGCCCTGTATGGGCTGCGACAGGCGCCACTTGCATGGTATGCCAAACTTGATGCCTCTCTCCATGAACTTGGGTTTGCACGCAGTCCTCTGGAACACGCCGTGTACAGACGCGGCGAGGGCCTCGCTCCTCCTCGTGGGGGTCTACGTTGACGACTTGGTCATTACTGGAGCTGACGGTTACGAGATCATGGTGTTCAATGCCGAGATGCAGCACCTATTCAAGATGAGCGACCTTGGGTTGCTGTCCTACTACCTCGGGATCGAGGTGAAGTAGGAGCGGGGCAAAATCACGCTCTGCAAGAGAGGATACGCGGAGAAAGTTCTCGAGCGCGCTGGGATGAGTGGCTGCAATCCATGCAACATACCGTTGGAGGTGCGCCTGAAGCTGAGCAAGGAGGACAGCGCGCCTTCGGCGGATGCCACAAAGTACCGCGGCATCATCGGCTGTCTGCGCTACCTCGTCAACATGAGGCCGGACATGGCTCTGGCCGTGGGCGTGACCAACCGGTACATGGAGGCGCCGAGCACGCACCACTGGACGAGGTGAAGCAGATCCTCAGGTACATCCGCGGCACTCTGCATTATGGCTGCGGCTACAAGAGGAGGTCGGGTGCGCCCTCCCTGGTCGGCTATAGCAACAGATACCACGCCGGCGATAGGAACGACTGCAAGAGCACCTCCGGCGTGGTCTACTTCCTCGGCGGCAGCGTCGTCACCTGGAAAAAATGACCACATCAATGCCATGTCATCATTTCTTTCACCGCTTATAAATTAACTATTTTTTACCGGGATTTATTTGCAGGTTGACTTGGTTTTTCTCTCTCAGAAACCATGCTAAAGGCATGGGAGGGAAAAATATTAAAAAAACGTTGCGCTGCCTATAACTTGAACCAAGACCATTTGGAATTAGCACTGCATCACTGATCACTGACCGCTAGAACAACAACCTGTTTCCACACTAACATGCATGCCGATATATATAGACATATATATATACTCTCATAGAATCACACTAGTGCAGAACCGGGCTATAGTACCGGTTCGTAAGGTCCTTTAGTGCCGGTTCTGTAACCGGCACTAAAGAGTGAGGACTAAAGGTCCCCTTTAGTCCCGATTCAACACAAACCGTCACAAAAGGGCCACCACGTGGCATGAGCCCGCGCCGGGGGTTGGGAGACCTTTAGTACCGGTTGGTAGGTTTAGGGGTTTTTGGGTTTATGATTTCTTTTTCCTTTAATTTTGTGTTTTTCATTTAATTCTTTTTCATTTGATGGTATTTTATGATAATGCATATTGTATACATTATGTATATATATAAATAGAATTTCTCGTAGAACTGATGATATATATATCGAAGAATGTCTCGCACCACCATTCACACATACACATGTATATATACAATTTGGTATATACAATTTATCTTACCTGGAGGCATTACTGCGGTAGCGGGTAATGAAATTCTCCTTTGGGATCTATATGACCTGGTCGAGCAAAAATCCCGTTATTTCTTCTTGAATTGCTAGTACGCGATTCCGTTGGTAGGAGCTTATCCCGCATCTCATTGAACTTTAAAGAAGGAGATGAATATGCATGTATTAGTTGTGTGTATATATATTAGATATCGATAATGATGTAAAAATTGTAAATAGTGTTCTCACAAACGTATCCATAGTTGTCTATGAGATATGCTCCTTTCGGACGCCATCATACGAATGTTCTCGCAAACGTAGTATGCACATAAATCATTTCCCTGCGCCTGCTTCATGGCCTTTACGAGAATAGAATTCAATCAGATAATAATTAATCAAGCATGATAATTAATGGTATTGAAACTAGAATTAAAGAGATGGTAGCTAGCTAGTACTACTTAATTAATTACCTTGGGTCGATACCAAAATAGCTTTTGTTTCGATTGGCCTTGAACCGTTTTAATGTACTTTTCCCAAGCCCTACCCGCCGGCAAAGAAAATGAATAAAGGAGTTATTAATTAGTTGATATCAGGAAATGACAAACTAAAGAGGCCGACATATAGTTCGATAATGATTGAAATTACCTGTTGACCATCCCCTTCACGATTTCGTACTCAGTAACTGGTTTAAGTAGTGAGTCCAGTACTTTAAGTTTTGCTTCGTCAACTTGAATGATTAACAAGATCTAGTGGAAACTGCATGCGCACACATTTGCATGTATAAATTAAGCGGGCATGTGCATAACACTCATCAACTAACCTAAACCCTATACACTCATTAACATCTAGCTAGTAAGCAAAACAGAATTTGTAGTACAAGACAATGTGACTCACCCGAAGTTGTAAGGAAGTAGTATATCTCGATTGGTATTTAGGCGCTTCAAGAACTCTAGCATGCTTTTCTTTGTTACTTTTCGATAGAATTCCTGTGACCATGTCTCTTGATTAATGGTATTTGAGTCAATGAACCCAATGCCATAGCGTCCAACTTTTTTCATTTGATAGACCTTCATTCTGCATAATACCACAGAAAAGAATATAGTGAGGATAATTACAGGTAATGATCAACGAGCACTACAACTAGCTTGAGACTTAAATTATACAAAGAAATCACTTACAGACAATAGCAACTGACGATAGATTTGTCGAGTGCGTCTTGATTGAATAACTGAAACTGTTCTGTAAACTCAACATACAGAGCATTTTCATGGTAGTAATGCTCTGGCTTGACTCTCACCATGAGGGACTCTCGATTGGTAGTGTTGGCAATTTTCATGTACCATTCATGCAATTAATACGTTCTCGTTGAGAGCTTCTTGACCTCCTCAGGCTTGACCAAAGGTTTGCCGCGGGCATATTTCCATTTTAGTTCCTGCTCTGTAAAACTTTCCATGGGCTCGAGCTCTAGGAGTTGTTCTACAGTGCATCCAATCTCTGCAGCCTGCCTTCTATGATCCTTGGTTATTACCAGATGATCTGCCGCACTGGTACTCTTTTGTGTTGGTACAATGAGCGGGGGGGGGGGGTCGATTGCACCGCCTGTTCTCCCAGCTGGGGAACAGTTTCCCGCTTTTTTGGCAGCTGCTAGGCTCGTGCTCGACTCTTTCTTTTTTTGTGCTTGATATGCCTTCCTGATTTGGCGCTCATAGTCTGAGTCAATAGGCTTGGGAGCTGGTGCTCTAGCCATATGAATGAAGTGGTCAATGATATGCTCAGGTACAATCTCCTTTTGCGGTGATGGCAGTTTCATCCAAAATGGGCATCCAATTGGCGATGCACTTCGGCTTCGTTTTCCTCCTCACTCAGGTCGTAAGGCCAAAGAGGAAGAGGCTTGAGGCTTGGACCATATTAGAATCTCTTGCCTCCTGTACTTGTATAGCTAGCCGCCGAAGCTGCGGCGGCTGTCTTTCGATGTTGCTTAGGCGGCGGAGACAGCTGACGCGGTGCCTGATGACTTGGAGGAGGAGGACTGGGATGACGCAGTGGCGGACTTGGACAAGGAGTGGGCTCATGCGGTGCCGGACTTGGAGGAGCAGGAGTGGGCTCACTCGTTGGCGAACTTGGAGGAGCAGTACTCTGCTGAGGCGGTGGCTGATGACTTGGAGGAGCGGGAGTCTGCTGACGCGGTGGCGGACTTTGGGGAGGAGTCGGCTGATGCGGAGTCGGTGGCCTTGGAAAGGTGATGCAATCCTTTCTCCATAGAATGATATGATGTAATGGCTCTCCCAGTGTGCGCTCGTCGTCACCTCCAGGAATGTCAAGTTGTAGCCCCCAATATTCTGCCACCGCTTCATCAATCGCGACACGAGCATAGGCGGCTAGAATCGGATCACTACTGCAGAACCGGGCTTTAGTGCCGGTTCGTGACGGCCTTTAGTACCGGTTCGTCACGAACCGGCGCTAAAGTGCAAACACGTGGCACGAGCCAGGCCCGTGTGCGTGTAGGACATTAGTACCGGTTGGTAACACCAACCGGTACTAAATGTTTGGGTGTTTTTTTTTAATTTTTGCTTTAATTTTGTGTTTTCAATTTGGCTTTATTTTCCATTTAATTCTTTTTTGTTTGCTGGTATTTCACGATACTACAAATTGTACACGTTATGCATATATATTAAATAGATTTTCTCATACGTAGAACCGCATATATATATATAATATATCATCGAATGTCTCACAGCCAACACCATTAACTATTCACACATATACACATGTATATACATATACAATTTCTACTACATGTTGCCTTGGTGCCTTCGGAGCACGATGACAAGTGGTTCATGGGGGCGGTAGCGGGTAATAGTATTCTCCTTTCGGATCTATGACCTGGTCGAGCAAAAATCTGGCTATTTCCTCTTGAAGTGCTTGTATGTGGTCCGATGTTAGGAGCCTATCCCGCACCGATCTGAACTGTTAAGAAGGAGATCAATATGCATGTTTGTTAGTTGTCTGACTAGATATTGATAATAGTGTGAATAGTGTTCTGACAAAAACGTACCCAGTCCTGTCTATCAGATCTGCTCCTTTCCCACGTCATCATGCAAAAGTTCTCACAAACGTAGTATGCACACAGATTATTCCCTTTCGCCTGCCTCAGGGCCTTTACGAGAATGGAATTGAATCAGATAATGATTAATCAAGCATAATAATTAATTAATGATATTGAAACAAGAATTAAAGAGATGGTAGCTAGCTAGTACTAGTTAATTACTTACCTTGGGTCGATGCCAAAACAATTTTTTTCCATTCTCCTGGAGTCACCGCGATGAACTTTGCCCATGCCCTACCCGCCGGCAAAGAAAATTAATAAAGGGGTTATTAAATAGTTCATATCAGGAACTAATAGTTAATTATGATTGAAATTACCTGTTGACTATCCCCTTCATGATGGTGTAGTCTTTATCTTCTTTAGTTAGTGAGTCCAGTAATTCAACTTTTCCTTCCTCAACTTTAATGTCTATCAAGACCCAGTGCCAACTGCATACGCACATGTTTGCATGTCTTAATTAAGCGGGCATGTGC
The DNA here is from genome assembly GCF_018294505.1 of Triticum aestivum. Lineage (NCBI taxonomy): Eukaryota > Viridiplantae > Streptophyta > Magnoliopsida > Poales > Poaceae > Triticum > Triticum aestivum. Next base: position 751,176,814 of record NC_057813.1, on the reverse strand, counting down.
ATAAAATTAATCAACTACCGTAAACCGTATACACTTAATTATTAATATCTAGCTAGCTAGTAAGCAAAAACAGAATTTGTAGTACAAGACAGTATGACTCACGGGAAGTTGTAAGGAAGTAGTATATCTTCGAAGGTATTGAGGCGCTTCAAGAACTCTAGCATGCTTTCCTCTACAGCAGCTTTACAATGTTCAATCTCCCATATGTCCTGGTTAATGGTATTTGGGTCAATGAACCCAACGCCATAGCGTCCAGCTTTTTTCATTTCATACATCTTCATCCTGCATATAATACCACAGAAAAAGAATATAGTGAGGATAATTACATGTAATGATTGATCAAAATTATCACTACATAACTAGCTTGAGACTTAAATTACAGAAAGAAATCACTTACAGACAATAGCAACTGACGATAGACTTGTCGAGTGCGTCTTGATTAAATAACTGAAATAGTTCTGGATACTCAACGGCCAGAGCTTTCTCATGGTAATAATGCTCATGCTTGACATTCACCATGAGGGACTCTCGATTGGAAATCCTGGTAATGTTCATGTACCATTGATGCAATTGATACATTCTCTTTGGGAGGTCCTTGACCTTGTCTGGATGGACCAAAGGTTTGCCCCGGACATATTGCCATGCTATTTCCGATTCTTTAAGCGTAGGCATGGGCTCGATTTCGAGGAGTTGTCCAACAGAGATATTGAGCATTTGAGCCTGCATTATATGATCCTCTGTTATTACCACATCGCCATGTTGGGGAACGCTAACGGTTTGCCCACAATAATATTTGGCGCGCGTACTACTCCTCTCATGTGTTGTTGGCACAACAAGCGGGGGGATCGCTTGCGCCGCCTGTTCTCCCAACTGGGGAACGGTTTTCCCGCATTTTTTGCCAGCTTCTTGTTGGCTCGAGCTTGAGCTCGCTTCCTTCTGTAGTCGTGCTCGATGTGCCTTCCTGATTTGGCGCTCATAGTCCGAGTCAACAAACTTGGGAGCTGGTTCTCTAGCCATATGAATGAAGTGGTCAATTACTTTCTCAGGAACTTTCTCCTTTGGTGGCGGTGCCGGTTTCGGTCCAAAATGGGCGTCCACTTGGGCTTGCACTATGGCTGTGTTTTGCTCCTTAGTCATGTCGTAAGGCCTCTGAGGAAGAGGAGCGAGGCTTGGACCATATTTATATCGCTTGCCTTCGCCTGTACTTCCTGAACTACCTCGACTCATACCGCTACGCACCAAAGCTGCGGGATGTCTCTTCTGCGAATGCTGAGATGACGGAGACGGCTGACGTGGAGTTGCACCAGGAGAAGTGGCCTGACGATGTGCCGGACTTGAAGCAGGAGGTGTGGCCTGACACGGTGCCGGACTTGCAACCGGAGAAGTGGCATGACGCTGTGCCGGGCTTGAAACCGAAGGAGTCAGCTCACGCGTTCGGGGACTTAGAGAAGGTGGCGGACTTCGAGGAGGAGTCGTCTCACGCGTTCGTGGACTTGGAGGAGCGGGAGTCTGCTGACTCGGTGGCGGACTTCGAGGAGTCGGCAGACGACGCGGTGTCGGTGGACTTCGAAAGATTATGCGGTCCTTTCTCCATAGGATGATACGATGTATGGCCTCTCCGAGTGTGCGCTCGTCTTCACCTCCAGGAATGTCAAGCGTTAGCCCCGAATATGGGTCCACCACTTCATCAACCATGACACGAGCATAGCCCTCTGGAATCGGGATGCAATGGTAGGTTGCTTCGGGGGTAACTGGAAAAGCAACGCCGTCCGCCACTTTCATGGATATGTTCTTCATTTTGGAGTGTAGCTCGCACTTAGTGTTCTCTATGATGTCATCAACAGGGTATTTATCTAGCAGTGTGTCGCCCGGGGCAGAACCAACGCTGCTTCTCGGCATGGATGGGACGGTGCTATCCAATGCTGGACGGTCATCCGCTTGCTGCTGCCGCTGCTGAGACCCCCTTTCCTGGCTAAGTGAGTCGATCTGTTGTTGCTGCTGCTGGAATTTGAGTGCCAGGTCCGCGTGCCTTGCTTCTAGGCCTTGAAGGCGTTCTGCGTCCTGCTTCCTCTGCTCCTCCTCCAGCTTCCTTTTCTTCTCCTCCTCCATCTTCCTTCTTGCACGGCTCCTGTAGTCCTCGTTCCATTCTGAAAAGCCCTCATACCAGGGAATAACGCCCATGCCTCGTGTTCTTCCCGGGTGTTCAGGATTTCCCAGGGCGTGCGTAAGCTCGTCGTTCTCTCTGTTGGGCGTGAAGACCCCCCTTCGAGCTTCATCTATTGCATCAATTATCTTTTGTTCGGCTCCTTTTAGACTTGCCTTCCGCGAAACTCCGCCTGTCTTCGGGTCCAACGCTCCCCCATGCGCATAGAACCAAGTTCTGCACCTGGGGGCCAGTGCCGGGTAACCGGAGTGACCCCTGCATCCTCCATCTCTTGCTCAGACTTATCCCACTTAGGCAATGCCACCGCGTAGCCACCTGGACCCAGCCTATGGAACTGCGTCTTTCTTGCGGCATTTGCCTTGTTTTTCATCGACCGTTCCTTAGATAATTCTGAATCCTTGAAGGTCACGAAATCGTCCCAATGTTCTCTTTGCTTCTCCAGTGTTCCCTTGAAATCTGGAGTCTTCCTTTCATTAGCGAGGTAGTTGGCCCATACAGTTTTCTTGTGGGTGTTGAATGCAATTGCCATCTTCTTAAGAGCAGCGGCCTTGACTTTGTCCACATCTGCTTTAGTGAAATGATCTGGTAGGGTGAAATGTTCCATCAGAGATTTCACCAGGTCTTCTTTGGCTCTGCCATCGACCCAAGTAACACCTGGACGTTTAGTCTTTGGCTCTTTCCATTCTTGAATGGAGATCGGGAGTTTGTCCTTCACAAGAACTCCGCACTGACGAGTCCACTTGTTCGCAATGTTCTTAGGCGTGAGGGGTTCGCCACTAGGTTTGATGGATTCGATGTGGTACTTTACACCATCCTTCAACAATCTGCCCGAGCCTCGCTTTGTCTTGCTGTCTGTAGAAGCAGATTTGCTCGATCCGGAGGGCTGAAAGAAGAAAGATCGATTCGTTAATATATCTTCAATAAAAAAACATGTGATGATCATCATGATGCATGCTTATATAAATATACCTCGCTGGTAGTGTTTGTTATTTGAAGATCAGCATTGTCTGTGTCATCACAAACATTGTCTGTGTCATAATCATAATCATAGTTCATGACTTCATCAGCCCGGTCGTCGAGATCGAATATATTTTCATCACCCTCTCCGGTATTGTTAAGATATTGGGAGCCGTCATCTGCTTCATTCAGATCATCTAGCCTGTGAGGGCTGCGTATGATGTGGAACAATTCCTCTTCTCTCTCTCTGCCGGTATTGTCCGCCATAGCTTTTACTTTACTAATAATACAGAAGAAATATAAAACAATTTAGTATTCAAATTACAATGCATGGATGCAATTAATCAATAAGGAAAATATGAATCTCGAATACATCCTCTCGAATATATAATCTCGAATACATCATCGTCTTAATATATATAATCTCGAATACATCGTCTCGAATACTATATATCGAATACATCACTGGCTAGGTACCTAATAAAGATCGAGTACTACAGAAGAATCTAGGGCGCCACTCGCGGTTCCTGGGGCGCGGGCGGTGCACACCCAAAGAGAAGGAACCATCAGAGGATCATATCTCCGGTCATCTGCCCAAAGAACCCGCCAAGTAGTGGAGAACCTGACGTCGTTCATAGCAGCCATGTAGCGATGGACGTGCTCATCTTCCTCCCTGACACGGTGACGCACCACCTCCGGCGGGGCCGGCTGGCTCTGCACCGAATGTGGCCCACGCGAACGCCACCAAAGAAGATCAGGGTCGACGACGGGACCCGAGGTCGGGTTCCTCACCAAGCGGCGCGCCCCTCCAGGTAGCACCTCCCAGTGCCAGCCTGGCGGAGCCCAGTCCCGGACATGGGTCCCCTGAAGCATGACGTCGTTGCGAACAGGTCGACGGCGAGGATGCGGGCCGGGCATATCATCGAGAACAAATACTATATGCCCGCAAAAAGTAACATTTTTTAAATGATTGGATTGTGATAACTAAAATTCTATATATATGCAAATTCTAACAATTTGACATTAATCTAATTCATCTAACTAAAACTAATTCTAAAATTTCCTGATTATATAACTAACATTTCCATAACAATTCTAATATTTATATAACTAAAAAACAGAAAAATTGCTAACATTTCTATAAATATTTCTATAACTAAAAAACAGAAAACATTTATAACATTTCTATAAAACTAACATTTCTAATATTTATATAACTAAAAAACATAATAATTTCTAACATTTCTATAACTAAAAAACAGAAAAATTTATAACAAACAAACTGATGTGTGTAGTGTGTGTGTAGTGTGTGTGTGTATGTGTAGTACTGTGTGTGTGTGTGGACATTGGCGGCCGGGGCGAGCTCACCGGCGAGGCGACGACGGGGCGGCGACGAAGGGGCGACGGGACGGGGCGGCGACGGGACGGGGCGGTGACGACGGGGCGACGGGACGGGGCGGTGACGACGGGGCGGGGCGGCCGGGGCGACGGGACGGGGCGGCGACGACGGGGTGGGGCGGGGCGCGGCGACGGGGACGACGGGGACGGGGATGGCCGGGGCGGCGACGTCGACGGGGGCGGCGACGAGGGGCGGGGACGGCCGGGGTCGGCGACGAGGGGCGGGGGCGGCGACGATCGGGGCTGGGCGGCGCGACGGATGGAGGAAACAGAGGGAAACTAAATTTTTTTCAAGTGTTGTATATATAGGATGGACCTTTAGTACCGGTTGGAGCCACCAACCGGTACTAAAGGTCTGTTTTGGCCAGGCCAAGCGGCGGGAAGCGCACCCCCTTTAGTACCGGGTGGTGGCTCCAACCGGTACTAAAGGGTGGGTCTTTAGTACCGGTTGGAGCCACCACCCCGTACTAAAGGGGTGCGCTGGCGCAGTGCGGTGCGGCAAGTTTAGTCCCACCTCGCTAGTCGAAGGGCTACCGCACTGGTTTATAAGCCCCAGTGCGGTAGCTCTCTCGAACTCCTCTCCTAAGCAGGCCTACTGGCCTACCAATTCATTGCTGCCTTGTGGGCCTACTGGGCCTTTGCGGGCCTGCATCCTGGCCCAACAAAAGGTTGAGTTTCTATTCGTATGCAGGCCGCTTTGGCCCAGTAGGCGGGCTTTTTTTTATTTACTTAATTTTTTTGCTTTTTATTTGTTTTATTTATTTTTGAGTTGTTTTTTGCTGTATTTAGAGTTTCTTTGTGAATATTTTTTCTTTAGGTACAAAAATTTACAAACTTTGATTTGTTAGTGCCGGTAGTTTTCAAATTTAAATAGTTTAAATTTTGAATTATTTGAAATTTGTGTGAATCACTAGTTTGTGAATAACTTAACTTTGAAAAAAGATTTTTCAGTGATTCTTTTTTCTTATGTTTAATATTAGTGTGTTTTATCATTATATTCAATTTGGTAATGCTTAGGTTATTTAAAAAATGAAATGCCTTTATAACATTTCAGTTTTCGTCGGAAACCCTGATACTTCGAAAAAGATTGTCCATTTTGTACACGAAGTGTATTCAGTTTTTGCCGTAACCCTCTCTACTTTTTTGCACATGCTATTTGTATGAAATTATGATACCATGCCAACTTTCAACCTTTTCTGAGTTCATTTCAAATGCTTTTCAATTTCAGGGTCATTTAGCTGGAAAAAAATCAGTAAATGCATGAAAAAGAATTTGTTTCCACATAAAAAATTTCGCGTTTCAAATGCCAAAACACATAATTAACTACCCTAACTATTACAGACATTCCCTCCTGGGTGTGAAACACAGAAGAAAGTGATGATAGTGAAGCCGATCACATCCCAGATCTTTGGGTGTGAAACTTTTTCTTCTCGTGTGTCCCTTTGCGCCGTAGCCAGGGAAAATCTTCATCATTTAACTGGATGCTCGGGTCAATATTCACTGTGAATGGAGCAATTTCATCAAACTTTTCATAATCTTCTGACATGTCTGTCTTGTCATCCACTCCCACGATGTTTCTTTTTCCCGAAAGAACTATGTGGCGCTTTGGCTCGTCGTATGATCCATTCGCTTCCTTATCTTTTCTTTTTCTCGGCCTGGTAGACATGTCTTTCACATAAAAAACATGCGCCACATCATTGGCTAGGATGAATGGTTCGTCTGCATACGCAAGATTGTTGAGATCCACTGTTGTCATTCCGTACTGCGGGTCTTCCGTTACCCCGCCTCGTGTCATATTAACCCATTTGCACCGAAACAAAGGGACCTTCAAATCACCTGATCCATAGTTAAGTTCCCATATGTCCTCTATGTAACCATAATATGTTTCCTTTCCCGTGTTGGTTGTTGCATCAAAGCAGACACCACTGTTTTGGTTGGTGCTCTTCTTATCTTGGGCGATCGTGTAAAATGTATTCCCATTTATCTGGTACCCTTTGAAAGTCATTATATTCGAAGATGGTAACTAGGACAGCGAGTACAGGTCATTTTGAATATCGCCATCATTCAGGGCATGTTTCTGCAACCAACCGGCGAAAGTCCTCGTTTGTTCGCGTGTAATCCAGTCGTCAGAATTCTCCGGGTGTTTGGACTGTAGAAAATTCTTGTGTTCCTCCATATACGGAGCCACCAAGGCGGAATTCTGTAGAACTGTGTAGTGTGCTTCAGTGAGAGAATGCCCGTCCATACATATTATTTGATGCCCTCCTAGCGTGCCTTTTCCTTCCAGTCTGCCCTTATGCCGCGATTCAGGAACACCAATCGGCTTAAGGTCAGGAATAAAGTCAATACAAAACTCAATGACCTCCTCATTTTCATGGCCCTTCGAGATGCTTCCTTCTGGCCTAGCACGGTTATGAACATATTTCTTCAAGACTCCCATGAACCTTTCAAAGGGGAACATATTGTGTAGAAATACATGACCCAAAATGTTAATCTCTTCGCAAAGGTGAACTAGGACGTGCGTCATGATGTTGAAGAAGGATGGTGGAACACCAACTCGAAACTGACAAGACATTGCACCAAATCATTCTGTAACCTTGGTATGATTTCTGGATCAATTACCTTCTAAGAGATTGCATTGAGGAATGCACATAGCTTCACAATGGCCAATCGAACGTTTTCCGGTAGAAGCCCCCTCAATGCAACCGGAAGGAGTTGCGTCATAATCACGTGGCAGTCATGAGACTTTAGGTTCTGGAACTTTTTCTCTGCCATATTTATTATTCCCTTTATATTCGACGAGAAGCCAGACGGTACCTTCATGCTGAGCAGGCATTCGAAGAAGATTTCCTTCTCTTATTTGGTAAGAGCATAGCTGGCCTGACCCTGATGTATGTCGTCTTTTCCGTGCATACGTTGCTGTTCCTCCCGTGCCTCTGGTGTATCTTTTGTCTTCCCATACACGCCCACAAAGCCAAGCAGGGTCACGCAAAGATTCTTCATCACGTGCATCACGTCGATTGCGGAGCGGACCTCTAGGTCTTTCCAATATGGCAGGTCCCAAAATATAGATTTCTTCTTCCACATGGGTGCGCGTCCGTCAGCGTCCTTCGCAACAGGTTGTCCGCCAGGACCCTTTCCAAAGATTACCTTCAAATCCTTGACCATATCATGTACATCAGCACCAGTACGGTGGCGAGGCTTCGTCCGGTGATCCGCCTCACCTTTGAAATGCTTGCCTTTCTTTCTTACGGGATGCCTGCTCGGAAGAAATCGACGATATCCCAGGTACACATTCTTCTTACAACTATTCAAATATATACTGTCGGTATCATCCAAACAGTGCGTGCATCCGCGGTATCCCTTGTTTGTCTGTCCTAAAAGGTTACTGAGAGCAGGCCAATCATTGATGGTCACGAACAGCAACGCCTTTAGGTCAAATTCTTCCCCCATGTGCTCATCCCATGCACGTACACTTGTTCCATTCCACAGTTGTAAGAGTTCTTCAACTAATGGCCTTAGGTACACATCAATGTCGTTGCCGGGTTGCTTAGGGCCTTGGATGAGCACTGGCATCATAATGAACTTCCGCTTCATGCACAACCAAGGAGGAAGGTTATACAAACATAGAGTCACAGGCCATGTGCTATGGTTGCTGCTCTGCTCCCCAAAAGGATTAATGCCATCTGTGCTTAGACCAAACCATACGTTCCTTGGGTCACCTGCAAACTCCTCCCAGTACTTTCTCTAGATTTTTCTCCACTGCGAACCGTCAGCGGGTACTCTCAACTTTCTGTCTTTCTTACGGTCTTCTGCGTGCCACCGCATCGCCATTGCATGCTCTTTGTTTTGGAACAAACGTTTCAACCGTGGTATTATAAGAGTATACCACATCACCTTGGCAGGAATCTTCTTCCTGGGGCGCTCACCCTCGTCATCACCAGGGTCATCGCGACTGATCTTATAACGCAATGCACCGCATACCGGGCAAGCATTCAAATCCTCGTACTCACTGCGGTAGAGGATGCAGTCATTAGGGCATGCATGTATCTTTTGCACCTCTAACCCTAGAGGGCAGACAACCTTCTTTGCTTCATACGTACTCTCGGGCAATTCGTTGTCCTTTGGAAGCATATTCTTTGTCATTACCAGCAACTTTCCAAATCCCTTGTCAGATACACCATTCTCTGCCTTCCATTGCAGCAATTCAAGTGTGGTGCCCAACTTTTTTTTGTCAGCTTCGCAATTCGGGTACAACAATTTCTTGTGATCCTCTAACATGCGCTGCAACTTTGTCCTCTCCAGATCACTTGCGCAGTTTCTCTTTGCATCGGCAATGGCCCGACCTAGATCATCAGCGGGCTCATCTGATGCCTCTTCTTCAGCTTCTTTCTGCATTGCCGGCTCAGCTTCTTCCCCCATTGTTGTATCATCGTATTCAGGGAACCCATGGCCAGGATAGCCGTCGTCGTCCTCTTCTTCTTCATTGTCTTCCATCATAACCCCTATTTCTCCGTGCTTGGTCCAAACATTATAGTGGGGCATGAAACCGGACTCAAATAGGTGGACGTGAATGGTTCTTGACGTAGAGTAACTGTGACCATTCTTACAGCCAGCACATGGACAAGGCATAAAACCATCCGCCCGCTTGTTTGCCTCGGCGGCAAGCAGAAAAGTATGCACGCCATTAATGAACTCGGGAGAGCATCTGTCATCATACATCCATTGTCGGCTCATCTTCATTACACAACACCGAATAGACCAAATTAATACAAGTTCATACATAAAGTTCATACATAAAGTTCATATACAACACTTAATTAAATGCAACATACAAATAACTCTCTAGATAAAGAATTTAAATGCAACAACAAATGCGATGAAGATCGCAATTAAGGTAACAATTGATCCAACAGCATAATGATACCAAACCAAGCCACACTATCAATGGCATATTTTCTAATCTTTCTAATCTTCAACCTCATTTTCTCCATCTTGATCTTGTGATCATCGACGACATCGGCAACATGCAACTCCAATTCCATCTTCTCCCCCTCAATTCTTTTCAATTTATCTTTCAAATACTAGTTTTCTCTTTCAACTAAATTTAACCTCTCGACAATAGGGTCGGTTGGAATTCCGGTTCACATACCTCCTAGATAAAAATATCTATGTCAACTTGATGGGCATAATTTGTCATAAACACGAAATGCAACAACTAGTTTTAAAATAGAATATACCACATCCGAATCATAACAAGGACGAGGGCCGACGGGGACGGATATCAAAACCATGGCACTATGTATAACAAACAACGTACGGGTAAGATAATTATACGAGTAACTATATATCCAAATCACATAAACATCAATTTGGTAATGTAAAACATTCATGAACAAGAGCCTCACCAGAAGGTGGTGCCGGCGACGGGACGGTGCGGGCGATCGACTGTGGTTACGACGGAGATTTAGAAGGCACTAAGTAAACCACACCTACATATGCAAACTAATTGTTATTTTTGTGCTCAAATTGCATATAAATCAAATACTAGCAAATATAATTATTCCTCCCAAATTAATCACTATACAAAGCATTGCAAGAGCTAATCTAGCAGTGAGAGTTGAAAGGACAAAGTTGCTAACCTTTGTGATCATTTGAATGGATGGGGGCCTTCAAATCTTGACAAATTTTGGGCAAAATTTGTGAGGAGCTAGAGGAGAGAGGGGGAAGAACAGAGGAAGTGAGGGGAAAGGGGAAGAACAGAGTGGCTCGGGGGGACGAAGGGTTTATGTACGTTGACCTTTAGTACCGGTTCGTGCCATGAACCGGTACTAAAGGTGCTGGATGGGCCCCAGACTGACAACACCCTGCCACCACCCTCTTTAGTACCGGTTCGTGGCACGAACCGATACTATAGGTTCGCCACGAACCGGTACTAATGAGAACGGCCGGCTAGCCGTTGGAACCGGCACTAATGGACACATTAGTGCCGGCTCAAAACCAAACCGGCACTAATGTGTCTCATATTAGGTCCTTTTTCTACTAGTGGATTGCAATGGAAGGTTGCTTTAGGGGGATTTGTATAAGCAACGCCATCCATCACCTTGATGGATATGTTCTTCATTTTGAAGTGTAGCTCACAATTAGTGTTATCCATGATGTCATCCACAGGGTATCTATCCAGCAGTAGTGCCTCATCGCCCGGTGCGGAACCCATGCTGCTTCTCGGCATGGATGGGACAGTGCTATCCAATGCTGGATCCGCTAGCTTCTGCCGCTGCAGAGACCCCCTTTCCTGGCTAAGTGAGTCGATCTACTGCTGCTGCCGCTGGAATTCGAGTGCCAACTCCGCGTGTGCTGATTCTAGCCCTTTAAGGCGTTCTGCTTCCTGCTTCCTCTGCTCCACCTGCAGCTTCCTCTTCTTCTCCTCCTCCATCTTCTTTCTCGCACGGCTTCTATAGTCGGCGTTCCAATCCACAAACCCCTCATACCACGGAAGCAAATGTTTTTAATGCAGCTTCCTTACAACATGTTTTAGAGACCTACCATCAGAGTTCAGGGCAATTGGTGAGTCTGTCCAAATCTAGTGTGTTCTTTAGTCCAAATACTCATGCTGTATCCAGAACTGAAGTGTGTGAACAACTACATATTAACACTGAAGCATTGTCTGATAAATATCTGGGCCTTCCAGCATTGGTAGGGGCTGATAGAAGTGACTGTTTCAGGCACTTTATTGAGAGGATTAAAGAAAGATTAATGTGATGGATGGAGAAACAACTGTCTACTGGTGGTAAGGAGATTTTACTAAAATCAGTGGCACAAGCGATCCCTGTGTTTGCCATGTCTGTGTTCAGCATCCCTAAAGGAATTTGTAAGGAAATAACTGATTTAATTTCCCAGTTCCGGTCGGGTGATGATGAGGAACATAATAGGATGCATTGGTACTCTTGGTGGAAACTCTGCTATCCTAAAGCCGAGGGAAGAATGGGCTTCAGAGATTTATATTCCATCAACTTAGCATTGTTATCAAAGCAGTGCTGGAGGATTATTACAAACCCCGACTTATTATGTGCTAGAATTCTAAAAGCGAAGTACGTCCCTAACAACAGCCTTTTACAAGGAACCCTTAAAAATGGTTCTTACTTTACATGGCAAAGTATTATAAAGGGACTAGAAACCTTCAAGTTGGGGTACGTATGGAGGATTGATACAGGAGAAAATGTTCATATATGGAGAGATCCCTGGATTCCATTAAGTCCGGATTGGAAGGTCATTACAGCAAGGGGACACACAATCCTAGCTACAGTTGATGAACTCACCGATCCTAATGGAAACACATGGGATGAAGATCTGATTAGCTCCATCTTTAACCCAGTTGATACAAGGAGAATACTTCAGATTCCATTGAGCTATGGCGCTTTTGATGATTTTATCGATTGGCATCCTGACCAGAAGGGTATATTCTCAGTCAGACCATCATACCGGGTGCAATGGACTCAAACTTTTCAGCGCAATGCAAATGTGCTGGAGAGGCCGAGCGGGTCCTGTTCTCACGCGGTGTGGAGTGCATTGTGGAAGCTGAACATCCCACGGAAAATACAAATTTTCTACTGGCGTGCGTTACATGGAACTATGCCTCTAAAATCCATAATCCATAACTGGCACGTGGGTTCGATGGGAGCATGCCCGATCTGTCATCAGGGTGTAGAGGATGTGCGGCATCTGCTGTTTGAGTGCACTCATGCAAGGGATTTATGGAGTCGGCTGGGTGTTCTGGACAGAGTGGACGAGGCAAGGAGAGTAGACCGGTCAGGATCGGTCATTTTGGAACATATCCTTCTTGCACCAGATAGTCCAGCTCTCATTAAACCGAATCTGGATGTTAAACAAATCATAGCAATGGGTGGTTAGTATCTTTGGTGGATCCGAAGACAACACACGCTTGATGAGACTACTCCTACTCCCATGAGGTGGTCTGTTCTGGCAATTGCTAATAATTATCATGTTGCTAATTCCAAGAGTGTGGTAGTACTACAACGATGGAAAAAAATCGGACCCAAAGTATGTCAAGCTCAACGTTGACGCCTAATTCCATCCTGATGTTGGAGAAGGGGCAACAGCGGCAATGATTCGGGATGCTAAAGGAAATTTTCTAGCTGCACAATGCAAATTCATTTCATATGCAGCAGATGTGGTTAATGTGGAGGCAATGGCAATGTGAGATGGACTGGCGCTTGCTAATTCCTTAGGTATGCCGCGGGTGGAAGCGGAATCGGACTCTATGATTGTCGTTGATGCGTGTGTGGGACACACAAAATGGGATGCAAATTCAGCAATGTTCGCATAATGTGTTGATATTTCTTCTTCTATTGGGAAGGTCGTCTTTAAACATTGTTATCGTGATTGTAACGAAGCGGTGCATGTGCTAGCTAACTACTCTTATTGTAATAAGATTACTAGTAGTTGGACGAACGAGCCTCCTGGCTTATTAGTCTCAAAACGGGTGAACGATGTTATCCCTGTTTAATTCAATAAAATTGTCATGATGGCCTTCCTAAAAAAACCAAAACGTGCACGTAGCGGTATCCTGCACGTGGCTCGTGATAGTGTTGAGTGGGAAGCCAGAGCAGGCGCACCCCGACGATTCAGCAAGTTCGAGGAGGGTTTGCTTTTTGGGAGACCTTGTCGGCCTCGTCAATGTATGCATGTACGATGCCGGGGAGCTCAGCAAGGTGTTGGACGAGCGCGCGCCGGAGCCTATATATGCATGCATGTACGTGACTGTATAATAACGCATGCATGAATTCTGGTTTAGTACTCTCTCCGTTCCTAAATATAAGTCATCTTAGAGGTTCCAATATGGACTACATCAAAACGAGTGAATCTACACTTTAAAATACGTCTATATACATCCAAATATTGTCTGTATTGAAAGTAGTGAGCACTATGTATTTTATGTCCACGAAACAGTTTTGCTAAGTCTTAGTCGACTGAGACTACTGAGACTTCGTTACGTTTCAGTCGATTCTATATTCCTTTGATTTTGCATGGGGATTTATACAATTTTTTTATTTTCAGTCTTTTCTGTTTTCTTCTTATACTATGTCACTTACTGAGACTTGGTTAAGTCTTAGACTGAGACTAAGTCACACCCTTTGCGAAAACGTCTAAAGTCATACATATATCAGTTATCACAAGTCCTTACAAATACACCCTTCCAAAAAATAGATATTTATTCAGAATATTTGGGTGCCGAAATATTCTACCACCCGCATCCATCGGTGGTGCGCCGTGAGCATAGCTCGATGCCGCCTCTAGACCTCCCCCACGGCAGAACAAGTTTTTGAAACCTAGGAGTTTGTAGAAGCAACGGCCGAAAGCCCTCCATGCAGACCACAGACACTGGTGGCCCCGATCCAAGAAACAAATCGTCGCCCCAGAGGAAAAATACCCAATAACGGCATGTAGAAACTCCAAAGACCACATTACTTAACAGTATAACTCAGCCATCTACGTGCCACCACAGCGTTTTGACACCGTCAGCCGTCGGATCAACCCAGTAATAAACCAGATCGATACAGCTTTTCACCATGTCACGATCCATTCAACACACATGTAGTTGGGCCGCTGCTCCGCAAACCGAGCTAGGGACCACCTCGTTTCACGGGCCGATCAGCGACCAAAAGCCCACGTAGCTTCCTTGCGTACTCCAACTTCGAAAGAGAAACAAATCTATGCCGACGCGACTCCCCAGTACCCCGCGATGCGTGGAGATGCCGCAATTCGGCTCAGCGCCGGCAGCGGGCACTATTGCCTTTGTATCTCCGCTTCCGCTATGCTCCTCTCGCCCGCTTCGTTGTTCAAGTATGTTTCTATCATTCTATGCCTTACAAGTTGATCTCTTCATCCACCTATTGTTTTGTCTCTTAGACGACATTATGATCCTGATACGAGTTTTCGTAAACCTGCATTTGGATTGTCCCTTTTATTATTTCCAGTTCGTCTGTACAAATATCTTCTATTAAATATTCTTCCGCTTATGTCAGTCGTGCTAATGGGATCGTCGGCTCCAGCAGTCCGTTCTTGGGCCCCTTGCTTCCAGATTTTCCCTATTGCTTTTGTTAGGAAGTGTTTGGATAAATCCCAGTTTCAGAATATCTATATTTGATATTTACATTATTTTTGCAGAGCCATGCGAGATTGGTGAAGAATGTTCCGAGAAATACTTGACTGAACCATTCCACATGAACTAGAAACAATGGCTCATTGACAAGTTTTCCTTATTTGTTGCACTGTTCATACTGCCAAACATTCAAACCTACTACCATAGGTCTCTCATTGTTCATACGCATACCATCAGCTTCTACAGTGATGCGAGTTCTACTACTAGGAAATGAGATAAAAAATGTTAGGTACGTTATGACTTATGGCAAATGAAATCTTCATTTTACCTCTGTGTATGTGTACCACTTCCTAAAATTCCAAGTTATAAGAGTCATTGATAGATTATATTACTCCCTCCATCCCAAACTTTTTGTCTTATATTTGTCTAGATACGATGTATCTAATACTAAAATGTGACTTGATACATTCGTATTTAGACAAATCTAAGACAAGAATTTTGGGACGGAGGGAGTATGTATGCAGCTGTCTCTAACACTAAATCTGTTGCAAAGAAATTGATCAAACAAGTTCCGTTCTGCTTCTTGTACCTATAGTTACGTACATAAACCCATAAAACTTAAACACGTCGGCTAATGGCTGTTGGTTTTGTATTCCCAGGTACATCAACCATTTCTCAGTCTCTCCAGCATATATTTTGCTTCAATAATAGAGACGTATCTTTGCTTCTTATCATGAATAATAGTGCAGAAAACAAATATAGCCATTTTTTATTAGAAAAGGGGGGCCTCCTCGGCCTCTACATCAAAACGATGCATACAGCCATAATTATAAATAAATAGGTTCGACAATATCTCAAAGTCTGGAAATGAAAATAAAGGGAAGCTCACACAGAGCCTCAACACGAACAGATAAAAAGCCACAGAGCCACAACGGGCTGGCAGAATAAAGATAGGAAAACCAATCGCCTATCCTATTACATGACCGCCATCCAAACCGGTTGAAGATATCCCGCGCAACCATCTCCCACCGGACAGAGCCAGTAACCAAACGCTCCTTGGCCGCCATCGGAGTGAGTAAGGACCACAAATGGATCAGCACCGTAGCGCGGAATAAAACCTGCAAAAAATGAATAGTTGTTGTTCTGTTAAAAGCCAAATCATTCCCGCAGTTCCAAATTGCCCATAACAACGCACATACAACAACACGAATGTGTCCAGCGGTATCGGACTCTATCCCAGCAAACCACGTTTCAAACAACGAACCTACCGAGTCCGGGGGAGTAATGTTAAAGGCAATTTGCACCGTGCGCCACAAGACTCTCGCCAACGGGCACTCGAAGAAGAGGTGCTTAATGGTCTCGTCCCGATGACAGAAGCTACACCTAGTAGAGCCTGTCCAATTGCGCTTAACCAAGTTGTCCTTTGTTAAAATGACTTGTTTACACTAGTAGAAAAGGGGCCAATGGTCCAGGCCGGTCCAGCCCATTAGTCCCGGTTCAATCCAGAACCGGGACCAATGGGGGCATTGGACCCGGTTCGTGAGCCCCAGGGGCCGGCCGGGCCACGTGGGCCATTGGTCCCGGTTCGTCTGGACCTATTGGTCCCGGTTGGTGGGACGAACCGGGACCAATGGCCCTCGCTCCTGGCCCACCACCATTGGTCCCGGTTGGTGGCCTGAACCGGGACCAAAGGACGACCATTAGTCCCGGTCCATTCCACCAATCGGGACTAAAGGGTTGGTCCTCGTTGCGGCCAAAGTTTAGTCCCACCTCACCAACCGGAGGGGAATCAGACCGGTTTATAAGCCCCTCCCTCTCTGCCTTATTGAGCTCCTCTGAAAATGAAAATAGATGCCCTTATATAGGGAATTTAGGCTAAATTCATACGAATTTCTCTTGAAATTTGTTATGAATTTAATTTAAATTTCCTCTATAAGCGCATCTATGCTCATTTCTGAGTAGCTTTTTATATAGTTTTTTTTCTTTTCTGCTATATTTATTTTTTTCTTTTTATTTCTGAGTTGTAATAAGTCATTAAAAATAAGCATCTATGCTCATTTTTTAGTAAAGTTAATCATAACTATTTTTTCTTCTATTTATTTTTGAATTGTAATAAGTCATTAAAAATAAGCATCTATGCTCATATTTTAGTAAAGTTAATCACAACTATTTTTTCTTCTTTTTATTTCTGAGTTGTAATAAGTCATTAAAAATAAGCATCTATGCTCCTTTTCAAAATCCCCAAAAACCTAACAGAAAAAAAGTTACGGGGCTTTCAAGATCTAGCGGCAAAAAAATTTAAAAAATTTCAAACTTACTAATGGCGCAACGTGGATGTGGTGCGCTACTAGTAACAGAAAAAAAATTGGTTTTGAATTTTTTTCAAAAAAATGATACGTAATATGATCGGGAAGTTTGAAATATTTTTCAAAATTTCATCACACTCATGAACATGAACAAAGTCCTAGACATCAACAAGGTATAACAGGATTGATATGCTAGATATATCAACAAGTGCCTGTGAAGTGAGCTGTTGCTGGGGTTGGATAGAACTCTGAAGTTAAGCGTGCTTGGGCTGGAGTAGTGTGAGGATGGGTGACCTTTCAGGAAGTTTGACCACGGAGTGCGATTTGACTTGAGATTAAGCATATTGACCCGAAATTAAACCATAGTGAACTGAGATTAAGAAAAAATTGGAAAAAAATTTAAAAAAACTTTGATTTTTTTTAAAAAAAAATAATTTCTGAAAAAGATTTGAAAACTTTTTTGGAAAAAAATGTTACTAATGGCGCACTTCTATGTGGTGCGCCATTAGTATACCAGATACTAATGGCGCACTTCTATGTGGTGCGCGATTAGTATACCAGATACTAATGGCGCACAGTGGGCTATACTAATGGCGCACTACATGGTGCGCCATTAGTATACCAGATACTAATGGCGCACCAGTGGTGCGCCATTAGTAAAAAATACTAATGGCGTGCTAGTAATGGCGCACCTGTAGTGCGCCATTAGTAGGCAAAACCGATGCGCCATTAGTAGGCCTTTTTCTAGTAGGCGGATAATTGGTGGAGCGGTGATTCATCCTGCACATTAATTGTGGCGCTTCTCGGCGGCATGTCGCAGTGGAGAATCGGCGCCCGATGTGTGGCGAGGGATTCGCGCAGGAGGGTGACGTTATCAGGCATCGTGGTGGTGTCGACGGCAGAGAGGCCGGGCAAGATGGTGTAGCAGTACATCACTGAAGATGGATTGGTGGCAGGTGGCTGCGGCGACCTCATACCCGGCAGGTGGCCTAGTTGAGGAGTGCGCCGGACTGGTAGGTGCCCCATACCTGGTAGGCGTCCTGGTTGGGACCTCAGGTCTTAGATGTTTAGGTTTGGCTGCGATATCTGTTTGGTATTAGCCCTAGACTATCAACGCCCCTTCATCAATTGAATAGGAGTAGCGACAGTTGTTGCTTAGACGGTGGCTTTAGTCTTACTGTTGTATGACTTTGTAAGGTCTTGTGAGAATAATTAATAAAGTGGTCGTATGCATCGCCCAGATGCAGAGCCCGGGGTCCTCCTCCTTCTCTAAAAACTAAAAATTTGGATTCGATCTTTATTCATTTTGTCTTCATATTGGATCCTTCCAGTCTACGCATCTTTTCATCGGTGGTTCTTTTTTTCTGGTGCGCTTGTCCTATGGGGACTTTAAACGATGACTTCTTGACTGTTTATTTCATCAAGTTTTCCCGGCTCCGCCAAAGGAGGGTCAATGACACTGGTGCGCCTTCGGCTCGCTTCATAGGTTGTAGTTCTCGCAAGGTCGTCTACAAATCTGGCCGTATTTTTTATTATTTCTGGTCTTCGTTGTACTAATGATTGAAGATCAATAGATCGGAAGTTTTCCCGCAACAAAGAAAAACAGCCCACATGGAGCAACAATTTCAACCTAACAATTATATAGGTGGGCTTTTATTATCTTATACTACTACACTACACTAGCTGCTTTCCTGAGAAACATCTGGATGATCTCTGTTAATGATACAACTCTCTAAACTATTCATATGGTCAGCACAGTCTCAACAAAATGTTCTTTACAGGATAAGGGTTTGTTTGTTGTTCTTGGAACTTCCCTGTTTCCAACTAACAACATTGATGAAATATTCAGTGAAACACATTGCAAGTCAAAATAAGTTCCAGTATGATATAGTAAAATGTATAGTTTCGTGCTTACACCATAATCCACAAAAGAAGGGAAAATTCTCTGAATTCCTCTTCTGTAGCAACGTCATACTCAGTGATCATCTCTTCCCATGTCCCCCGGGATAGTCTTCAGTGTTAGATCGATCAGCCTCTTCGCCTGCATACACAGAACATGGTTGGCACGGAATTCATTTCTTCCCAGAATCACTTCCCTAGAAGTTGGCACCCCTCATCTGCGGCCATTTGTGTGCCTATTTTTCTAAAAGGGAAGACATTCACACTTCCTAGCATGATAATTAGCAATCTTCAAATATCATAATAGAAAACATATGGAGGAAATTAGTTCTTCAGGTGAGTCTATGGAAAAAGTTGTGGCTACCTGAGTATGAAAACACGGCGACACCCACAAAAGCTTGTGTCTAGGGAAAGTCCCGCAGTCGAGCCTATTCATCAACCCTGGTGAATTCAATGATTAAATAATTTGTGTCCATATTCTTATTAAGTGCAACTAAACATCACAAACAAAAAGGTTAAATGGAAGATTATAATCTAGCACTCAGTAAAATATATATGGTCATCAGCTGTGCAAAAGTTAGTTCATCGATTAGCATCAAGAAGAACAAAACAAAGGTATTTTCATTTCTGATGAAGTCAAATACACATAGAAAAAATAAACAACAAAATATGCTTGGTAGTGCCATTGATTTCATGAAACCAATGGACAAGCAATTCCATGCAAGGTTGGCACATTGGGTACCATATATAAGTGAGTGAAATGTGGATAAGCATGTCCTCATAGTACCATTGACTAAATCATTTCTCTTGGATCCTATCATTACTAGTAGAATGCACGTGCGCTGCTATGGGCTACAAATCATATAAATGGAGCAAACAAATAATTAAGCTAGTCTCTATGGTTGAAGCTCAATTCTCCCACGTGCGTCCGAGCGTGTTCGGACAAAGGGGCGTCTAGCGGGCTCCTCGATATTCAACCGTAGATGATCCAGGTTCACCCAAATCTAGCCCTATCTGGTGGGAGGGGGGGAGGGGAATGTGGTTATCTGGATTATCCACCATTTTATTTCCAACATGCGGTCCGAACAGAAAAGACTCCATCCCATGATAGACACTTCCCTTTTCTTGTTGAACCTTCCCCTCACCGCTCGGTTTTCCGCTAAGACTGGACATTACTCCCTGGAGCCCTCTCCTTTAAAACTAGATGATGCCCGCCTCACCTTCGCCATGGCGTGCTCTCTTCTTCACATTGTACTTCCCCATGGACTGCGAAGGAGGAGTCTCCCGCTAATCGTTCTGCTCTTGGCCCTGACCCCCTCCCACCATGTCCGTGTCGATCCACCACCGCCACCAAGGGCTAGGAGGCGTGCGCCACCCGTGACGCCGCCAAGCCAAGAAGACGGATCTGATGTCTTCCGAGCCATTGACAAGTTGTAACAAAAAGTTGAATGTTGTGCATTACCACGAAACAAAAATAAGATGTTCGTTGTTGGGCATGCACCTTAGACGCCGCCGTGTGTTTTATTGACTCTTGAAGTAACAAATAAATGCATTTACCCTCCTTTCTTAACAAAAAATTTGCATGACTTGAAGAAAAAAAATATGAACTGCTCGCTCATGCAATTTGCTGCAAAGCCATCTCTAGTGAAATGTAATTTGGTACATTTTTAAAAGTAGGAAAATTATTTTGCACAGAGCCGCAAGTAAACTGGCCAACTCCAACCCCCATCTCTCTCACTCTCGGCCCTCACTCTTATCACAAAATTCAGTACTAAGCGAGCCACCACCATGGCAGGCCAGCAACAACGGACAAGGGCGGCAACTACCTTCCCTTCTTAGTGATAGTACCTCCTTTCCCTCAAATCAAATTTAAGGTATTGACAAAACATTATGCACTTAGGACTTAGGAGTAATATAATTAGATCCACGCCTCTCTTTCTTTCTCATCTCTCTGAATTTAAATATATGAATTTTGATTTTGCTAACCAGGTGTCCCATGCGGTTCTCTGAATTTAAATATATAACCATTTAAATAGTGACTCTCTCTCTCTCTCTCTCTCTCTCTCTCTCTCTAGATAGATAGATAGATAGATAGATGACACTCAACATTAAATCTGCTGATCGTAAGAGGAAGAATGAGTCTGCTGTAGCTGAGTACTGACACGGAAGATTCTGTTAGCTCGTCTAACCCTGCCGCACCCGTCTCTAGTTTCAGTTCTCAGAAATAATGTAGTGTAGGTTCAGTTAGACACTTGCACGTTTTCAGCTTAGCATTTTCAGTTAGTTTCTGTTAAGCGCCAGAAGACGCAGGATGTGCGATCACTGGCGCGATAGTAGCTGTGACAGGAGCATGCTCGAGGTCGTGGGATGGCACGATCTAGTAGCTGAGCTAGTCTCGCTGCACATTTGTTTGTTCTCTGAATAAAAGGAAGGAGAAACAGAAAAGCTGCAACAGTTTGCAACGCAAAACTTGCCTCGCCTCTAGTGTTGTTCTTGGGCTTGGGCCGGATTCCACAACAATTGGCATCAGAGCCTTCAAAGATCCATGGCCGGAGGGCGTGGGCCGCTGCATGGCAATGGTGGCGGCGCAACGCAAGCCGCTGCCGGCAACGAGCAGCAGGGCGACGGCGGTGGCATGCATCTGGACGCAGGTGTCAACGAGCAGCAAGGCGCTGGTTGTGCCGGCGACGGGACGCAACGCCTCGGCTCCAGGTCACCTGCGCATCATCGCAGGGTGTCACACTCGCCTCCGAGGCGTCACGGACGGCACGACGAACTGGTGGTGCACGAGCGAGTGATGAGGGAGAGCGGAGGCTCTTCCCAATATCCGACACTCACTTGCACCAACTACGTCGACTGGGCCATGGTGATGCGCGTGCAACTGCAGGCTCAGCGCCTGTGGGAGGCCATGGAGTACGGCGACGGCGACGGTGACGATCTTTCTGCGCTGGCCGCGTTGCTCCGCACGGTGTCTCCGGAGATGATCCGCGCCCTCGCCGGCAAGGACTCAACTAAGGAGGCGTGGGAGACGCTGATGATGATGCGCATGGGCAGCGAGCACGTCCGGGAGGCCAAGGCGCAGACCCGCCGACGCGAGTTCGAGGAGATACGCTTCCGCGACTGGGAGTCGATTGAAGATTACTCTCTTCGTCTGATAGCGATCGTGAACGAGCTGGAGCTACTGAACGACCCTGTGACGGAGTACCGCGCCGTGCTAAAGTTTCTCCGCGCGGTGCCACGCAAGTTCAGGCAGATGGCCATGGCCATCCAATCCTTCGTCGACCTGCGGTCGCTCTCGATCGATGTGCGGGCGCCTGCGGTCCTTTGAGGAGAGCTACGCTCTTGACGATGTCGACCATGGTGTTGGCGAATTGCCCCTCACTGAGAGGGAGTTGTACGCGCGCCTGCAACATCAAGGCCAGGGCTCCTCCTCGGGCACCAAGGACGGCAAGGGACACTCCGGCACATGACCGCAAGGCGTCGAGCGGGCCAGTGGGCACGTCGATGGTGTCAAGAAGCCCGCCAACATGAAGCGAAAGGGAAAATGCCGCTACTATAACATTCCTGGCCACTGGGCTAGGGAGTGTCGTAGGCGAAGCGCGATCGCCAGAACCAAGGCGGGGCGACGAACCTCGCCGAGGCGGACATGCAGCCACCAGCGCTTCTAATGGTTGCCGTCGAGGAGGGCGACCACCCAGTCCAGGCCACGAGCACGGCGAGCGAGGTGCAGGTGGTACCTGTGCGCACCCAGGCGGTCTTCCTCAATGAAGAGCCCGTCGTGCCAGAGACCACCGGAGCGCGTGGTTCCTGGTACATGGACACCGGTGCCAGCAGACACATGACAGGTGCGCGTGATGCTTTCATCAACCTCGACGAGATGGTGCATGGCTCCGTGCGCTTCGACGATGGCTCCCTCGTCACGATCTGCGGAAAGGGCTGCGTCATTTTCCAGTGCGCCAACGGCAATGAGCGGATGCTCGCGGACATCTACTTCATCCCCAAGCTACGGGCCAACATCATCTCACTCGGGCAGCTCGACGAGAACGGGCGGCAACGCAGGCGCGGATCCGTCTTGGATCTGGCCCTGCACCCGCAACCTCGGCTTCGGCGCGTGGAGAGGCCGGATCCTGGCCGGGCTTGGCCGGATCTAGCTTCTCCACCCCCGTTGGCCACCCTCGATGGGGCACGGTGGCTTCGTTCCGGCGGCCAGCGAGGGCTGGATCCCGGGGCGGCGGCCCTGGACGGTGGAGGATGTGTCGGCTGTTGTGGACTCGCGACGGATGATGCGGCGGCCGCGGTGGTGGAGGATCCGTGGACAAGATGCTTGATGGAGGCCATTGGAACAGATCTGGGTGAACACCTGCTCGCAGCTGCTGCCGAGGCCGGCGATGGCGGCACTATTCGGCGTCGTTCCCTTGTTGAAGGCATCGCTGTTGAGAAGTTTCAGGCCACTATCTGCTACCTCCGGGGGAAACCCTAGATCAGGAGATCAGATGACGGCAGCATTATTGTGTCGTTTTCCTCTTGTGGCGTCATTCTGGGAGGTGTACACGGGCTCGAAGGACCAGTGGGCGGGATAATTGGTGGAGTGGTGATTCATCCTGCACATTAATGGTGGCATTTCTCGGCGGCGTGGCGCAGTGGAGACTCGTTGCCCGATGTGTGGCGAGGGACTCGCGCAGGAGGGTGACGTTATCAAGCGTCGTGGTGGCGTCGATGGCAGAGAGGCCGGGCAAGGTGGTGCAGCAGTACATCACTGAAGATGGATTGATGGCAGGTAGCTGCGGCGACCTCATACCCGGCAGGTGGCCTGGTTGAGGAGTGCAACGGACTGGTAGGTGCGCCATACCCGGCAGGCGTCCTGGTTGGGACCTCAGGCCTTACATGTTTAGGTTTGGCTGCGAGTCTGTTTGGTATTAGGCCCAGACTATCAGCGCCCCTTCATCAATTGAATAGGAGTAGCGTCAGTTGTTGCTTAGACGGTGGCTTTAATCTTACTATTGTATGATTTTATAAGGTCTTGTGAGAATAATTAATAAAGTGGTCGTATTCATCGCCCAGATGCAGAGGCCGGGGGTCCTCCTCCTTTTCTAAAAAGAAAATTTGAATTCGGTCTTTATTCATTTTGTCTTCATGTTGGATCCTTTCAGTCTACGCATATTTTCGTTGGTGGTCTTTTTTTCTGGTGCGCTTGTCCTATGGGGACTTTAAACAATGACTTCTTGACTGTTTATTTCAGCAAGTTTTCCCGGCTCCGCCAAAAGAGGGTCAATGACAGTGGTGCGCCTTCGGCTCGCTTCATTGGTTGTAGTTCCCGCAAGGTCGTCTACCAACCTGGCCGTATTTATTATTATTTCTGGTGTTCGTTGTACTACCATGATTTAAGATCAATAGATCGGAAGTTTTCCCGCAACAAAAAAAAAATAGCCCACATGGAGCAACAATTTCAACCTAACAATTATATAGGTAGGCTTTTATTATCTTCTACTACAACACTACACTAGCTGATTTCATGAGAAACATCTGGATGATCTCTGTTAATGATACAACTCTCTAAACTATTCATATGGTCAGCACAGTGTCAACAAAATGTTCTTTACAGGATAAGGGTTTGTTTGTTGTCCTTGGAACTTCCCTGATTCCAACTAACAACATTGATGAAATATTCAGTGAAACACATTGCAAGTCAAAATAAGTTCCAGTACGATATAGTAAAATGTATAGTTTCGTACTTACACCACAATCCACAAAAGAAGGGAAAATTCTCTTAATTCCTCTTTTGTAGCAACGTCATCCTCAGTGATCATCTCTTCCCATGTCCCCCGGGATAGTCATTAGTGTCAGATCGATCAGCCTCTTCGCCTGCATACACACAACATGGTTAGCACGGAATTCATTTCTTCCCAAAATCACTTCCCTAGAAGTTGGCACCCCTCATCTACGGCCATTTATGTGCCTACTTTTCTAAAAGGGAAGACATTCACACTTCCTAGCATGATAATTAGCAATCTTCAAATATCATAATAGAAAACATATGGACGAAATTAGTTCTTCAGGTGAGTCTATGGAAAAAGTTGTGGCTACCTGAGTATGAAAACACGGCGACACACACAAAAGCTTGTGTCTAGGGAAAGTCCCGCAGTCGAGCCTATTCATCAAACCTGGTGAATTGAATGATTAAATAATTTGTTTCCATATCCTTATTAAGTGCAACTAAACATCACAAACAAAAAGGTTAAATGGAAAATTATAATCTAGCACTCAGTAAAATATATATGGTCATAAGTTGTGCAAAAGTTAGTTCATCAATTAGCATCAAGAAGAACAAAACAAAGGTATTTTCATTTCTTATGAAGTCAAATACACACAGAAAAAATAAACAACAAAATATGCTTGGTAGTGCCATTGATTTCATGAAACCAATGGACAAGCAACTCCATGCAAGGTTGGCACATTGGGTACCATATATAAGTGAGTGAAATGTGGATAAGCATGTCCTCATAGTACCATTGACTAAATCATTTCTCTTGGATCCTTTCATTACTAGTAGAATGCTCGTGCATTGCTATGGGCTACAAATCATATAAATGCAGCAAACAAATAATTAAGCTAGTCTCTATGGTTGAAGCTCAATTCTCCCACGTGGGTCCGAGCGTGTTCGGACAAAGGGGCGTCTAGCGAGCTCCTCAATATTCAACCATAGATGATCCAGGTTCACCCAAATCTAGCCCTATCTGGGGTGGGGGGAGGGGAATTTGGTTATCTGGATTATCCACCATTTTATTTCCAACATGCTCCGGGTATTTGGAGCTTACAATATTCTTGTGTTCCTCCATATACGGAGCCACCAAGGAGGAATTTCTTAGAAGTGTGTAGTGTGCTTCAGTGAGAGAATGGTCGTCCATACATATTATTTGATCCGGTCCTAGCCTGCCATTTCCATCCAGTCTGCCCTTATACCGCGATTCAGGAACACCAATCGGCTTAAGATTAGGAATAAAGTCAACACAAAACTCAATGACCTCATTTTCATGGCCCTTGAAGATGCTTCCTTCTGGCCTAGCACAGTTATGAACATATTTCTTTAAGACTCCCATGAACCTCTCAAAGGGGAACATATTGTGTAGAAATACAGGACCTAAAACGGCAAACTCTTCGCACAGGTGAACTAGGACGTGCGTCATGATATTGAAGAAGGATGGTGGGAAAACCAACTCGAAACTGACAAGACATTGCACCAAATCATTCTCCTACCTTGGTATGATTTTTGGATCAATTACCTTCTGAGAGATTGCATTGAGGAATGCACATAGCTTTACAATGGCTAATCGAACGTTTTTTGATAGAAGCCCCCTCAATGCAACCGGAAGCAGCTGCGTCATAATCATGTGGCAGTCATGAGACTTTAGGTTCTGAAACTTTTTCTCTGCCATATTCATTATTCCCTTTTTTATTCGATGAGAAGGCAGACGGTACCTTCATACGGCATTCAAAGAAGATTTCATTCTCTTCTTTAGTAAGAGCATAGCTGGCATGACCCTGATGTACGCCGTCCTTTCCGTGCATACGTTGCTGGTCCTCCCATGCCTCTGGTGTATCTTTTGTCTTCCCATACTTTCCCAAGAAGCCAAGGAGGGTCACGCAAATATTCTTTGCCACGTGCATCACGTTGATTGCGGAGCGGACCTCTAGGTCTTCCCAATAGGGCAGGTCCCAAAATATAGATTTCTTCTTCCACATGGGTGCGCGTCCATCAGTGTCTTTCGAAACAGATTGTCCGCCAGGACCCTTTTCAAAGATCCTTCAAATCCTTGACCATATCATGTACATCATCACCGGTACGGTAGCGAGGCTTCGTCCGGTGATCTGCCTCACCTTTGAAATGCTTGCCTTTCTTTCTTACGAGATGGCTGCTTGGAAGAAATCGATGATGTCCCAGGTACACATTCTTGTTTCAATTATCCAAATATACAATGTCGGTATCACAGTGCATGCATGTGCGGTATCCCTTGTTTGTCTGTCCTGACTGAGAGCAGGCCAATCATTGATGGTTCCAAATAGCAACGCATGTAGGTCAAATTTTTCCTGTTTGTGCTCATCCCGTACACCTTTTCTATTCCACAGCTGTAAGAGTTCTTCAACTAATGGCCTTAGGTACACATCAATGTCCTTGCCGGGTTGCTTAGGGCCTTGGATGAGCACTGGCATCATAATGAACTTCCACTTCATGAACAACCAAGGAGGAAGGTTATACATACATAGAGTCACAGGCCAGGTGCTATGGTTGCCGCTCTGCTCCCCAAAAGGATTAATGCCATCTACGCTTAGACCAAACCACACGTTCCTTGCGTCATCTGCAAAGTCCTCCCAGGTACTTTCTCTCAATTTTCTCCACTTCGACCCATCAGCGGGTACTCTCAACTTCCCGTCTCTCTTACGGTCTTCTCTGTGCCATCGCATCGACTTGGCATGCTCTTTGTTTTGGAACAAACGTTTCAACCGTGGTATTATAGTAGCATACTGTTCGCACACAAACACGTCACCATGTACCCTCGACGCCGGGGGTGATGCACCGCAGCTCACTTCAAAGGAGACCCGCCGAAAGCGCGGTACGCAAGACAATCCGGCGGGCTCTTTTGTAGACCCGAAACCCCACACGCCCGGGAGGGACCCCGTCTGGGCGCGTGGCAGCTATGGGCTGCCCTAGGTCGGCCTGACCGCCCCTAGGGCCTCGAGGTTCGCCGCCCTGCAATGAAGAAGAACAACGAAGAACGAGGAAGAAGAAGAACTAGGGTTAAGGAGTAAAGATAAAAGATAAAAGTGGTAGATTGATTTGTTCGATTGTGTGTTGTTCAATCGGCCGTCACCCCTTAGGTATATAAGAGGCGGCTGGACTTCCCGTGTAAGGAAAAGGCTTGAATTCACGTCCAAAACCCTAGTCAAATTCGGATTGGTTTTGTTCGAACTTTCCAAAACTGTTCGGTTTAAACTGGCTGCACCTTGCGGTTCTTTTTTGTGGTGATAAACGATCTCGGATGGAAACGAGCCCAAAAGCAATCTTTATGTTGAACGTTGTTTGATCAGAGGTCATCTTGAGGGACAAATCGGTCGCGCAAAACAGGCTATCCCTCGCGCTACCCATCAGACAGGGTGTGTGGTGGGGCGCGCCAGTTTTTGCCTCCTGATAGGGCTGTATTCTGATGGCTCTAACTTTTGCATACGAACTCGGATTGGAACGATTTTTATATCAAAATCGATCGTTTCGACGAGACGAATACAATCCGTGTAGATAATTTCTCCATTTGAGGTCGTCTTGGGGGATTAATTATCCAAACTGTACTCTGAATGTAAGATCTTAGTACTTTGAGCATAGTTTCGGCCTTCGAGATGAAATCGGACTGTGATGACCCAGACTTCAAGGATGTTCATATCGACAATACGGAACTCTTTCATGAAGATCACTTCTCCATTTGAGGCCATCTTAAATAAGTTATTGACCGTGCCAAAATCTGGTGTCAACACATGCCCCCCTGTTTTTCGGCAAAGTTTGTGTGCAGAAAAATAACTTCCGCATAGATTGTTCTAAGGATGATGTCAACACTCCATCGGACATTTTGCATGTTCTTAGGACGACATGTATATATCGGCCATTGCTTTTTTGAACCTCTTGATGCAAACTTGGATGAAAACTTCTCAGTTTCTATAACAATCCGGTGATAAGGTTCCATAGATCAAAACCATCCTCCGAACCATATTGTTCACCCTTTCGCTAGGATTTTGCAGATAATCAAGAATGAACTTCCTCCAATCCTTACTTCTCATGCATAAATGTTTCATTAGTGGCCGAAGCGGTGGGCTTCGATTCAGCCTTACCTATGTTGACAAGACCTAGCATCGGCTATTGATAGAAATGCAATACACCATGGTTAACATAGTAGCCGGACGCTTGCTGTGCCAACTCTTTCGAATTGTCATGCCTAGATATATGAACAATTTCAAAGCAACCCAAGGTAAATCTTGCATCTAGACATACCAAAAGATAAACTATAAGTGATCCGTCAAAACATTGATAACCCTTGGATATTTGTTGCACTACTAATAATGAATCACAGGAAGCCTCAATATGTATAGCACCTATATCAAGGCAAAGCTCCAATCCGAATGACAATGCATATTCGGCTTTGATGATTGTGCAAAAATATTATAAGCGGCCTGAGGCTTCACAAAATAGCTCCATATGGAGATAAATAAGCAACACCAACACCTTGGCCATTGCCACAAATTTACCGTGAAAAATAATCTCCATAGTACTAGAAAGACAAGGGCAATATCAATGAACATGTACCTCGTTTTGGCCTCTAATTGAACTAAGGACGATGTTAGGATACTACATCAGCCATGCTTTGACATATTCTTAGGGCGATAGATAAATACCGGCCATCAACATAATGCCCATGTAGAATTCATTCACCAAATCATGTATAGCCGAAATAAACAAATGAAATAGCAATCAAATATTTGGGCCCTTTGGATTAGCAAGAAAATATGTAGCTAGTAAAATGTATAGAGATTTGGTAATACCCTCTCATGATGCAGAAAATTATGTCGCTTCCATGGATTAAAATAAATCCAGGGAGGGTAATTTATCATACCTGATGATGAATTCCATGGCAAAGGCATCAATGGTATGGTTGAATAATATGGATGATGTGCTAACCGAAGATTTTGATGGGGTGATGCAAACCTTCGGCCTAACTGTTTTTGGCTTCCATCCTTCTCTTTCTTCACTTTTGTAACACTTGTTGCAATAGAAGGTTGCACATCACTTTAATTTTGACTGCTCCTCTTCGGAACCCATGCCATGTTCTTCTTTTTCAGCTCTTGTGCACTAGGTTTTTGTAATTCCTTCTTTCGCCAATACGATAAGCCGAGTGAGCACCCCGGCTGTGATTTTGTTTGAAGCAATGGCAACTCTTTTTGGGCCTTGTGTACCCTCAACTTCTTTTCCTCAGATTTGGCACTCTGATTTTTATCAATTGATTGTTTCACTTCTTTGCCTTTTGTAGCCAATGTCAACACTTTAATTGGCTCTTTGTTATTTGAGATCAAATCTGAAGTAGCACACTTATGACCATCTTTTTTCACGCGGTAAACTTGTTTTACCACCTCTTTTTTCTTCCTTGAGCTCTGGACTGATTCCTTATGATTGAAACGGTCTTTGATGCGTGATTGTTCAAATGTTGATCTTCTTGGAGCTGCATAGTATTGGTGAGATGGTCTAGAATAAGATGGAGAATGTGCCCTTGTACCATACCTGTCCCATGATGAATATGTATCTATATGAGCATAGGGAGGCATCCACGGCATTGGCATTGGCGGCCAAAATAAGGGTATGAATATGTTGCATTAAAATTATCACTTTGCCAATACCAGTCATCATATTTGCGCCTTGGGGGTGATCTTGGTTTCTTTGCATGATTTGGCCAATAAGCATTCTTCTCTTCACTCATCTTTTGATATTTATCCAATAGTTCAGCAAAGGTGATTTTTGATCTCTTACACTTGCGCTTATTTCGGCCTTTGTTTTCTTTTGGTTTGCTTTCATCGATCATTGGATTTGCTTGCTGCCCCCCAGTCCTTGGCGTCTCCATTGTAGCTTCGATGGAATTCTCGCCCTCAAGATTATGTTCATTATGCTCTTCAACAACTTCTTTACTTGAAACCTTGATCCCATCACCTGCAATTTTTACATTCTCTTTAAATGGCTCGGCTTGAAGCAGCCGATGCAAAAACTTTTTGCCATCGGGACCAATCGGAATAGACTGGTCATCTCTTGGTGTTTCAACAAACTTCAATCGTCCTTTTTCAATGGCCGATTTAACTATTTGCCGAAACATATTGCAATCCTCAAAATTATGTTTGGACGAATCATGCAACTTACAATACATTCGTCCTTGAATTGATGTCTTAACATGGTGATCGAGAATTGTAATGTAATTATTTTTCTGCAACAAATCAAATATTTGATCTCACATGCTTGAATTGAAGGTATACTTCTTGTTTTCTAGCCGATCTTGCTGTTTGAACAGCTTTGGAGATAAGCAAACAAATGGTTCAGATTTGGAATCTCCCCATTCGGCTATGCATTGTGTTTTCCACTTTATCTCCGATGTCTTTGGATAAGATATTGTATTAGCATCAGTTTTCTCAATAGAATTTAACCTTGGCTTTAAATTTCTGAAACGAAGATATTTAGAACATACATGTCTCAGTTGAGACCAAGTGCAAGCCAAGTACGAAATAAGCAAAGCTACCCAACTAGATATGAACTTTAGATAAAGCAACGGGGAAAGCTTTGGCTGTAACAATAAGTCATTACCGGTCTTTATGAATGGCGCAATGGTTTGACCGATATGTTCCATAACAATTTTATTGCTAACAAGTAAATTACCCTTCTTCATTGGTCTTTCAAAATTACTTATGAGAATATTTCTTATAGATGCATCAATAATGAAGTTGCGACCAAATCTGAAAATAGGTAAATTACTCGCTATGCATACCTCTTCAAATATGTTGGGAGAGCATGATGGTGGTGCCATTTGAAGAACATCTTGCTCCGTCTTTGGATGGCTCCCCAACACCTTGTCATCATCTTTTTCTTGAATCCGTGCATCATTGCTTTGAAGATTTTTGTCGGCTAAACTTTGTTCGGCTACTTGTTCTTGTCCTTGAAGCTTGTCAATTTCTACGGCACGGAACTCATAGGGGAGGAAGTAGGTTCCATTAACTTCAGAAAAATCAAGCACCGTTGTTTTCCTATGCTTGCCATGCCCTTTCTCAATAATGCTTGCCTCGTTGGATTTGATGGATTCAGAATATATACTACTTGATTCGGATTTTTCAACCGAAGCACTTTCATGTTCCGAATCATCCTTCTTTTCATTGATACTACCAATTGGCAATGCTTCTTTTATCTGAGCCAATTCTTTTTCTATTTGTTTCTGACGGCGAGCAGCAAAATTAGCTTTAAGCTTTTTCTCAATTTCAGCCCACTCCGGATATGATTGCCCCCAATGCTTTTAGATTCTTTCGGCAATGACACACGGGTGTTGCGGAAATTTTGCAATTGTGTAGGGGGTGTATAATATGATGTAGTACTAGGTGAAGGCATATGCATTGTTGTAAGACCATCCTTTTGCTCGCCAATTTTATCAATTGGCAAAGATTCATCTTCTTGCAGAACTCTAGGTTTTATTGCGGCATAATCAGGAAATAGCCCCTTTTCATGTTGTTCAAGGCAAAGAACACTAATTCTCTTATTTTGGGCTAAACTCTTCAATGCAGCCACCACTACCTCATCTTCTACAATATTGGGCACAACCGCTCCTGTAAAATTTACATTCATTCGGCTATAACCAGGAAGGTGTGAAGCCGAATTATGAGCATCTACAGTTGTGTATGGTGCCGAAGAATTACTAACATGAGGTGTAGCATATGACGTTTGAGAGTAACTGGCCGAATAACTAGTAGCCGCATGGCCAATTCTCTCGTTCATCGGCATGGTTGGATTAGTATATTGCACATTACTTGCCGATGAATAAAAGGGTGAAACACTTTCTTTCATGGCATTGGAGATTCTAACATGAGGTGTTTCAAATTTATTAACTGAACTCACCATGTTGTTCATCGGCATAACAATTTGTGGGGTTGCCGATGCATGAGAGTTGGGATACATATGGTGTAGGTTACTAGTATCATAAGAACTTAAAGCATGCAAATTACTTTGAATCGGCCCTTGCACGTAATTAGATGGATTATTGAAAAAACTAGGGCTGGCCGATAGAGTATACTCATTGAACGATCTATTAAAACCATATGAATTATTTGCATCTACAGTAGGGAATTGGGTATTCATATTACCTTTGTAGATTGCAAACCCTAGATGACGATCCTTTCGTAGAAAAAATAGGCCGGAGACCGTTCAAAGCTTCGTCCCCAGCGGAGTCGCCAAAAAGTGTGTTCGTACACAAACACGTCACCGTGTACCCTCGACGCCGGGGGTGATGCACCGCAGCTCACGTCGAAGGAGACCCGCCGAAAGCGCGGTACGCAAGACAATCCGGCGGGCTCTTTTGTAGACCCGAAACCTCACACGCCCGGGAGGAACCCCGTCTGGGAGCGCAACGGCTATGGGCTGCCCTAGGTCGGCCTGACCGCCCCTATGGCCTCGAGGTTCGCCGCCCTGCAATGAAGAAGAACAACGAAGAACGAGGAAGAAGAAGAACTAGGGTTAAGGAGAAAAGATAAAAGATAAAAGTGGTAGATTGATTTGTTCGATTGTGTGTTGTTCAATCAGCCGTCACCCCTTAGGTATATAAGAGGCGGCTGGACTTCCCGTGCAAGGAAAAGGCTTGGATTCACGTCCAAAACCCTAGTCAAATTCGGATTGGTTTTGTCCGAACTTTCCAAAACTGTTTGGTTTAAACTGGCTGCACCTTGCGGGTCTTTTTTGTGGTGGTAAACGATTTTAGATGGAAACGAGCCCAAAAGCAATCTTGACCGTTTCGACGATACGAACAACTTTTATGTTGAACATTTTTTGATCAGAGGGCATCTTGAGGGTCAAATCGGTCGCGCAAAACAGGCTATCCCTCGCGCTACCCATCAGACAGGGTGTCTGGTGGGGCGCGCCAGTTTTTGCCTCCTGACAGGGCTGTATTCTGATGGCTCTAACTTTTGCATACGAACTCGGATTGGAACGATTTTTATATCAAAATCGATAGTTTCGACGAGACGAAGACAATCCGTGTAGATAATTGTTCCATTTGAGGTCTTCTTGGAGGCTTAATCAGCCAAACTGTACTCTGAATATAAGATCTTAGTACTTTGAGCATAGTTTCGGCCTTCGAGATGAAATCGGACTGCGATGACCCAGACTTGAAAGATGTTCATATCGACAATACAGAACTCTTTCATGACGATCACTTCTCCATTTGAGGCCATCTTAAATAAGTTATTGACCATGCCAAAATCTGGTGTCAACACATACCACATCACCTTGGCAGGAATCTTCTTCCTGGAGCACTCGCCCTCGACATCACCAGGGTCATCGCAGTTGATCTTATAGCGCAATGCACCGCATACCGGGCATGCGTTCACATCCTCGTACTGAATGCGGTAGAGGATGCAGTCATTAGGGCATGCATGTATTTTCTGCACCACTAATCCTAGAGGGCAGACAACCTTCTTTGCTTCGTACGTACTCGTACTCTCGGGCAATTAGTTGTCCTTTGGAAGCATCTTCATTAACATTATCAACAAGTTTCCAAATCCCTTGTCAGATAGACCATTCTCTGCCTTCCATTGCAGCAATTCCAATGTGGTGCTCAACTTTTTCTTGTCAGCTTTGCAATTCGGGTACAACAATTTCTTGTGATCCTCTAACATGCATTGCAACTTCTTCTTCTCCTTTTCACTTGCGCAGTTTCTCTTGCATTGGCAATGGCCCGACCTAGATCATCAGTGGGCTCATCTGATGCCTGTTCTTCAGCTTCTTCCCGCATTGCCTGCTCAGCTTCTTCCCCCATTGTTGTACCATCGTATTCAGGGAACCCATGGCCAGGATAGTTGTCGTCGTCCTCTTCTTCTTCATTGTCTTCCATCATAACCCCTCTTTCTCCGTCCTTGGTCCAAACATTATAATGGGGCATGAAACCAGAGTCAAACAGGTGGACTTGAATGGTTCTTGACTTAGAGTAATTTTGATCGTTTTTACAGCCAGCACATGGATGAGGCATAAAACCATTTGCCCGCTTGTTTGCCACAGCTGCAAGCACAAAAGTATGCACACCATTAATGAACTGGGGAGAGCATCGGTCATTGTACATCCATTGTCGGCTCATCC
The DNA here is from genome assembly GCF_018294505.1 of Triticum aestivum. Classification (NCBI taxonomy): domain Eukaryota; kingdom Viridiplantae; phylum Streptophyta; class Magnoliopsida; order Poales; family Poaceae; genus Triticum; species Triticum aestivum. Next base: position 751,142,063 of record NC_057813.1, on the reverse strand, counting down.
ATTACACAGCACCGAAAAGATCAAATTAATACAAGTTCATACATAAAGTTCATACAACACTTATTCTCATAAAACAACATACATATAACTCTCTAGCTAAAGCATTTAAATGCAACAACAAATGCGATCAAGATTGCAATTAAGGTAACAATTGGTGTAACAACATAATGATACCAAGCCTCACTATCGATGGCATATTTCCTAATCTTTCTAATCTTCAAGCGCATTTTCTCCATCTCGATCTTGTGATCATCGACGGCATCGGCAACATGCAAATCCAATTCCATCTTCTCCCCCTCAATTTTTTTCAATTTTTCTTTTAAATACTCGTTTTCTTTTTCAACTAAATTTAACCTCTCGACAATAGGGTCGGTTGGAATTTCTGGTTCACATACCTCCTAGATAAAAATATCTATGTCAACTTGATGGGCATAATTTGTCATAAACATGAAATGCAACAAATAGTTATAAAGAGAATATAACACATCCGAATCATAACCCGGACGAGGGCCGATGGGGACGGATATCAAAACCATGGCACTATATATAACAAACAACGTACGGGTAAGATAATTATACAAGTAACTATATATCTATATCACATAGACATGATTGTTTTATATTAAAAAGATAAGAACAAGAGGCTCACTGGAAAGTGTAGCCGGCGACGGGTCGGTGCGGGCGATCGACGGTGGTTAGGACGGAGACGGGAAGGCACTAAGTAAACCACACCTACATATGCAAACTAAGAGTTATTTTGACCTTAAATTGCATGTAAATCAAATACTACCACATATAATTCTTCCCAAAATAAAACCCACAAATCCCTATACTTATAGAGCATTGCAAGAGCTAATTTAGCAATGAGAGATGAAAGGACAAAGTTGCTAACCTTTGTGATCACTTGGATGGATGGGGTGACTGCAAATCTTCACAAATTTTGGCAACAAATGGAGTGTGAGCTCGAGAGGAAGAGGAAGAACACAGAGGAGAGGAAAGGGGAAGAACAGAGCGCTCGGGCTGGACGAAGGGGTTTATATAGGAAGACCTTTAGTACCGGTTTGTTAGACGAACCGGGACTAATGGTGCATTTCTAGTCCCGGTTCTTGGCATGAACCGGTACTAGAGGTGCTGGTGGGGCCCCAGCATGACAAAAGCCTGCCACCACCTCTTTAGTACCGGTTCGTGGCACGAACCGGTACTAAAGGTTAGGCATGAACTGGTACTAATGCGAGCCGCTCGCCTAGCCGTTGGAGCCGACACTAATGGTCACATTAGTGCCTGTTCAAATACAAACCGGGCCTAATGAGCTTCACATTAGGCCCTTTTTCTACTAGTGTCAGTAGAATTTTAAAAAAAAACTATGTTCTGTAGGACTTGAACCCATGACCACTGGGTAAGGTATCGGAATCCAAAACAGCACACCATGAAATGATTCATGTATCAAAATACAGCCTAACTTATATATATCGGCACATAATCGTGTGAAATATCTATATATAATAAGTGGATTTCAGAGAATACAAAAGTGAATCATCTGCAGGTAGATGGCACCGTGGTCAATTGCCGATCTCCGTCGCGTGATCGGCAAGTCACATAAGACAAACCAGGAGGGAAGGGAACGCTATGATCTAGCAAAAAAACAGTAGTCGATGCAACAGAAGGAAAGAAATCGTGTGATTGGAAAACATTCGGATGGGATCTTCAGTCTTTTCTCCTGATTCTACATGAATATATACAATTTGAGGTGCATATTCTTTTCAGTCCAATGCCCTTAGCATGGTTTGTGAATAAGAACCCAACCAATTTACAGATAAATCCTTAAAAGAATAGCTAATTCATGAGCGGTCAAAGGAACGATGACATGGCATCCACACGGCTGGGTTTTTCCCTCTTGGGGCGGTTTTGGCCTTATTCGATCAAATTAACGAGTTTACGGACTATATTCTATCAGTTCCCGAGTTATAGGCTTAAAATGTGTAATCGGTTTGAGTTTATGGGCTGGTGGTACATTTCACTCTTTATTTGGACACTCATACCGAATGTGCATAAACATTCCAAATGTATACCAATTCCGCCAAAGACCAGGACAAAGATTTGGTGCATGGTTCCATTTACATATTGGGCATCTCCTTGGCATGCTCCCAAAGGAATTGCCTATGACTTGCTCTAGGCGACAATCGGTTCTAACATTCCTACTAGAACATAAAAGATGTTGCCACGCCACCCATCTCAATGCAAATATATTAAAATTATTTTAAAAACTGAATAGTATAAGTATCTAGCATTCAAATTACAATGCTTCATTACTGGTTGCAACTCGTCATCGTGCCAGTTGCAGTAGCGGGCGCCTCTGGTTGTAGTTGCTAAGGCTCGCCGCCATGTGAGGTTGCACCACTAAGTGTCTCTGGTTCCAGCTTTTTTTGTGTCAGTTGCAACACTGAGCCTCTTCAATTCTAGCCCCCCGTCGTGCCGGGCGCCTCACCAAACGCCTTTGGCCACATACTTTGCAATCATTTGTGTCATGAGCTCAGCTGACCACAATCAATGGGTTGGCACCAAGTTCTTCCTCCGCTCATAACATGACCTCTTACTGCTTGCCACACAGGTGTTCGCCGTCCTTGAAGCACCGCACAGCCGACCGACCACTATGTAGAAGCCGAAAAAGGACACGACGCTCCATACAATTTGTCCATTGAAGTTGGCAACATTCTCGAGCATTATATACCACCGAAGAGAATGCGAGAGCGAAGGACATGTTGTAGCTTTTCCTTGTCATACAGAAATGACACGACGATACATAACAGGAGCGGTGTACAGAAGTACTCCATGCGGATGCATTACTTCCAGGTCCAAATAGTAGAAAAAAACATCAGAGGGAAAAAAGGCTAGCCTTACACCATACTTTCGTTGCCCAATACAAACGAGCTAGTGAGCAAGGAACACTTGATTCAGAATTCGTTCGAGTGGAAGGAAATGAATGATTTGGTGCATGTTCGATTGGAATGAAGAGAAATAATTAAAAATAGAAATTTCACGATAGTCCATGCGGAAGGGAAAATTTCCATCCCTCTCATTCGAAGGACGGAAAATAAACGATGCATTAGTCTTAGCGGAAGGAAAACACTGATGTTGCTACAAAATTTTGGCCCCCAAGCACACAAAAGTGAGCAAGGAAACCAATCCTCGGCCAAGGAATTAAATAAATACTAGGAAATTACACATGCGTTGCAACGGGATACACGGTTAAAACACTATCGTGGCGGCAAAACTGTCATATCGTGGAAGTAACCGCTACCATAGCACTGTCAATGAATCATCGCTGCAGAAAATCATTAGTTCTCGGCATATTCATTTAGTTCCATATACCCCATCTTTAAAATATTATATATGTATCATATCAAAATGTCCATGCGTATAGTTATAACAAAATCCAAGAAACAATAGTATG